>NW_022699643.1:190175-192591 GCF_011630105.1 Anneissia japonica | reverse complement strand
ATTCAGTACCTCTTCTGTACTATCTGCTTTTGCAGTGGAAGCACTGCCCGGCTTCAGACAGTCCGTATTAGTTTCTTGTCCTTCGTAACTTAGATGAGAATGTGCTAAAGGTCGGAAAAAGAAAAAGAGGAGTAGGACTAAGCATAGACATATGTAAAAAGAGTAAAGTTGGAAATATACTGTCTGTCCAGGGATCAGAGCTCCCATCAGTCAAGGGGAAATATCCTCATTTTGATATTGACCTAAGAAGAATGTGTTTCCATTCTGCAGCTCAAATCATGCCAACAGCCACAGTCCCAGGATTGATTAGATTATTGACTTGCTAAAAAGTCAGTGTTTTGTTTAAACTCACGATATGCATCAGATTGGTTGTTGCTATCTTCGTCGCTTTTTGGGTTTGACTCGAAATTCTTTAAATTCTCTGACATATCTTCAACTACAATTTTCGAGGTCTTGCTAGTAGTCTGCTGAGAAGAGGTTTCTTCACCTGAAATACAAGCAGTTTTCGTGCAGTATTAATAAAGATTATTGAAAATGTTGTAACTTCGATCAGTTTATAATTTTCTGCATTGGAACAATAGTGTTTATTTAGCCGGTACCTATTCGTTCAACAAAGCCTTTTTGTAAAGATTAGTGAGGCTGTACTCCAACCCTAACATCAAGGCTAACAGAAATGACATGTAACTTCTGAGAGTAAATATTAATCTTCTGTTGCTGTATTTTAGCATTTGAAACGTTTACAACGTGGTTCAAACATGTCATGCTAAATATAAACACTACTATTTAAAGGACATAGAGATTTTATTTGTTTTATTTTATTTCATTATTTCATTTCCCGGCAAACAGGCAACCAGAAATTAAATAAAAATAATACAAACATATTAAAGTAAAACAGTCCTAAAACACCACAAATCACTAAGCCAAACCTGATGGATTGCCTAAAAAGCCAAAGCTTATTGAGATGCTCTCCAAATGTGCTTTTGGATGCTGAATCCAAAAATGCAAAGGTCCATTTTTTCCGAGATTGTCTTGGCGGCCATTTTGGAATTTAAAAATGGCCGCCATTTATACAGTAAAAGTAACCATAACTGCGCTATTAGAGTATGTATTGACATGATTTTGGTACTAAACTCTATATTCTCAATGTTAACCTGTCCAATGGTGATATTCTCACAAACCATAAAAGGCAGCCATCTTGAATTTCAAAATGACTGAAAGTTTGAAAGTAAAATAGCAATAACTGTGATATTAGAGCAGGTATCAACTTGATTTTGGTAGCAAACCATAGGTTTTCAATGTCTGTCCAATGGTCATATTCTCACCAATCATAAATGGCGGCCATCTTGAATTCCAAAATGGCTGCCATTTTCACAGTAATGAAAAAACAAAACTGTGCCATTAGAGCAGGTCAAACCCTGTGTTTTCAATGTCAAGGTGCCGAATGGTGATATACACATGGATCAAGAATGGTGGCCATTTTGAATTTCGAAATGGCCGACAAATTTCTAACACAAACTGCTTAGTTTTTTGCGAAGTAATGTCAATTATTAATTGCAAAACCCAAGTTTTAATTGCAACCTATCAACAAATTAACCTGTCTAATGGTTATATTCCAAGTGGAATCATACCTTTCTTGGACCATGAAGACAGAAAGACAACACATGTGAAGTACCAAAGAGAAATCCAAAAGGGGCTTTGTCATGATTCTGTATGTCAGTGGTCTATCGGAAAAGATCAGATCAAATGAGCACACACCACTTTAATACATGATTCAGACATCAAAATAAGTTGAGAGAACTAGTGCATCCGAAAACAAGATTCCATGAGCAAACACTCACCTTGGAGTTATTATGTGGTCATTGCGACCAATAGTAAAAGGTTTGACCACTTAGGTGAACATGAAATGAGGTTGAAAAATATAAATAAAGGGTACGAACTAGAGCCAACATGGGTTTTCTTAATGAGACATGCACAAATCAGCAATCACTGGACATATGGTCACACACAACCACATCCCAGATTGGAAATACTACAAGTTACAGGGGGAACTGATGTCGGCAGTAGATGAATAAGAATCTAAATGGTTCAGAAGTAAAGACAATAATATTAACAGAGACGAGGGAGTACACCAATTGTCCCATGTGTTTGAACAATTTTTGTCGACCCCCAACAAGACCCAGGGACTCCTGCTTACATCAGACCAAGAGAGGTTTGCCGACACAATACCACCAGTCGGCAAGGTGGAGATAGATATGCAGATTACTACACGTTAGTTTGAGAATGGTAACTGAGTGACCAAAACTGTCATACGTATGTTTTTTTCAAGTCTAAAATATCTAAGAAATTTAACGTTAATATCGACAATTGTATTAAATGCGTTAAACCTACTGGAAATGCAAACTATATATATATATAT
>NW_022699643.1:186316-190016 GCF_011630105.1 Anneissia japonica | reverse complement strand
GACTGATCACAAGTAATTGAAAACAAGGGTTGACGTATTTCTGGAACATAATAATATTTATTTGAACACAAATATTTCGGTCGTCCCTGCAACCTTCTTCAGTGTGAACTGAACATACAACAAACTTTGCATAGAGTATATTGGCACATCAAGGAAGTAATAAGGCATAAATAATAGCATGACAAAATAAGGTGATTAATGGAATAACTAATTGTTTATGTGTGGTCAGATAGCAGATATAAATTGTTTGCCTACTAACAAATATAAATTCATTGGTCATTTGATATATTGGATTTAAACAAAAAAGTTGATGAAAATATATAATGGTAATATATACGGCTATTAAAAGCATAGTAATTAAAATACAGTTATGTAATAAAAAATATCATGATTGTGTCGTAAAAGTGACGGGTTTTGTAAAAGTACATATTGTAGATCATATAGTGATTAAAAATGTATAATATACAAGATATATGTCTCGAGTGATATACATATAAGATATCGAGTGATATATTTGCTATTTGGGCTGTGGGAATAATTAAGATTTATTATTTACAAAAGAGTAACCACTAATAAAGCCTAGGTCTTTGTTTAATCCATTAATGTGTGATTTCAGATGAAGGATACAACGTAATTCAGTACATCGTCGCTCCTTAAGGGAACGGTAGTTAGATTCTATAACAATGAACCTTAAATCTTTGATGGAATGGTCTGTAGAATTAAAGTGTTCACTTACGAGAAACCCTTTAGTTTATCCCTGACAGATTTCTTGTGATTATTGTTTCTTAAACGGAGTTTACATCCCGTTTCACCTACGTAGTTACCTTTGTTGCATATGGCGCAATATATAATATAAACAGCATTGGAAGCGTGGCAGTTAAGTGGTGGAGGATGGATGATGATGTTGGTACCAGGAACTCTGAATCTATCAGATGTGTCAATTATAGTGCATAGTTGGCATCGCCTGTTGTTACAAGCCATGTTTCCATGAGTAGGATTAGCCAAGGGTAAACTGGAGGAGGTGAGAAGAGATTTAAGATTAGGGGGTTGGCGTTGAGCTAGAATCGGAGGATGAAGATAGAGTTCTGATATATTGGGGTCTTCCTGAAGAGTCTTGTAGTCATTCTTGATGGAGTTGCCGAGAGACTTGATAGGGGGACAGTGATCAAATACCATAGGTATACGAGTATCGGGGATAGGTCTATGGGTGTAAGATAAAAGGTCTGAGCGAGATTTAGAAGATGCCTTTAATATAGCAGATAGTATTAGTTTGAGGGGATAGTGACAATTCAAAAAGTTAGTAGTGAGGCGAGACAGCTGTTGTTGGTAGTCTGTAGGGTCTGAACAGATTCGCTTGAGTCTGAGACACTGACTGTACACGATAGACCGTTTAAGAGTGATAGGATGGTAGCTGTAAAAATCAAGGTATTGATGATTGTCTGTAGGTTTGTAATATATGGATGTAGATATGTTGCCTCCGTTTCTGCCAACTAATACATCTAGAAATGGAATGGACTCACTAGAATATTCAACAGTGAACTTAATACTATGATGATAATTATTAATGATAGATATAAAATCTATAAGCTTATCTTTACCCTGTTCCCAAATAAAAAATATGTCATCAATATAGCGTGAGTAATGAGAAGATTTAAATACTAGGCTAGACAGTAAATCATTTTCTAATTCTGCCATAAAGACATTCGCATAGCATGGGGCCATTTTGGTTCCCATTGCTGTACCTGTTGTTTGGAGGTAGTAAGAGCCATTAAAGCTAAAATAATTGTGTTTAAGAATAAAATCAATTATTTTGCAAATGTCCTTAGCTGGTAATTCTGAATGGTAGTCCGTGAGAAATCTTTCGCAAGCAGTTACTCCTTCGTTATGAGGTATATTGGTGTAAAGAGAGCACACGTCCATAATTACGAGCAACGCATCATCATCTAGGTGGGATATTTCGTTCAATTTATTGAGAAAGTGCGTAATGTCCTTGGTGTAACTAGGTATATTATGAAGTAAAGGGTTCAGAATAGAGTCAATAAAGCCTGATAATGCTTCTGTGAGTGTTCCAATACCTGAAATTATAGGTCTGCCTGGAGGTGTGATGTTTAATGACTTTACTAGGTCGTAAAGGACAAGATAGATCGTAGGCCGGTGGCCGAAGTCGAACTGTTTAACGCATCCTTGATAATTTACGGGAGCTTGTGAAACTTGGGTAGACAGTGTATTGTGCCTGGTTTTGGTGATTTTGGAACTAGTGGTTGGACTAGATCTTGAGTATCAGTATCAGACGATCGCAGCATGTCACATAGTTTTTCTCTGTATGTGTCAGTTGGATCTGCCGGTAATGTGGTATATGTTGATTCTTCGGATAGCTGTCGATTTATTTCATTGATATACATATCAGTATCAAGAATCGTGATAGCACCGCCCTTATCAGCTTGCTTAATAGTTATGGTGGTATTCTGTCTGAGTTCTTTAATGGCCGTGCGTTCATTTTTCTTAATAAGGTTGTCATTCGAAATTTGCTTATTAGGTTTTAATCAATAACATTGTTTTGAATGAACATATCCAGGTGAGATTTGGTAGTGTTCACAAAGTTATCTATATAAGTGTTCCTGTTGCTAGGTGGTGTCCAACGTTTCTTGTCATTTTTTTGCTGTGTCTCTCCTATTGCAATGTGCATTGCCTTGTTTTTCTGAGTTATTAAGTGGGGCATCTTTGAAATACTCTTTGAGTTGAATTCTCCTTGTAAAGTCATCCAGATCAGAGCAGAGATTAATTGGATCAGGCTTGCGGGTTGGACAATATGATAAGCCCTTCTGTAGGACGGATATTTGGTCCGTCCAATATATCAAATATATCAAATGACCAATGAATTTATATTTGATAGTAGGCTATCTGACCACACATAAACAATTAGTTATTCCATTAATCACCTTATTTTGTCATGCTAATATTTATGCCTAATTACTTCCTTGATGTGCCAATATACTCTATGCAAAGTCTGTTGTATGTTCAGTTCACACTGAAGAAGGTTGCAGAGACGACCGAAATATTCGTGTTCAAATAAATATATTATTATAATCCTGAAATACGTCAACCCTTGTTTTCTGTTACTTGTGATCAGTCTCACTACATATATATATATATATATATATATATATATATATATTCTTGTAATATCAAACAAACCACAGTTAATATTCCCATGCAGATTAAATTAAATCGCGCAGTCAATTACTTCTAAAGGAAGAGGTCACAATTAGGTGCACAGGGCAAGGAGGTATCGGCAAAGACAGTAGAACAAGTAATGCGCAAACTAATTTTTTGTTCACTATGGGTTATTTTTCAAAAAAAAAATAAGAGTTGTAACTACTTCATTGGTATGTTTACCATTTGCATGGCCGGCGGAAGCGGGTGACCGGGGGGCCGGCCCCCCTCCCAACTTTTTGGCGAAAAATATATAATGTCTGGAGATTTTTGTATGATCGGAAATGCAAGAAAAGAAGGAGGGAAGAAGGAGGAGAAGGATGGGGAAGAGAATGTTTATCCTGTACCCGACCGAGTTACATTTTCTCGCAATTCACATTGGCGGATCTGGGGGAGGGGGTCATGGGTCCTGACCCCTCCCTTGGGCAACAAAAAATGGAAAAAAGAAAAGAATTCTAAACCTACCTTTTCAGGACCCGTGAGCTGA
>NW_022699643.1:179682-186306 GCF_011630105.1 Anneissia japonica | reverse complement strand
TTATTTTTTTTTTTTTTTTTTTTGTTGCTATTAGAAAATTAGAATTTTGAAAAACATAAAATTCATTAAAACACACTTCAAATGTCGGGAAAGCTCAATTCGCGCCATCTAGGAATCAAAATTTTCCCGGGGGAGAACCCCCGGACCACCCTTTCTTTTCGGGATTTATCGATTCATGGAAAAAAGAATACGCATGCAACTACTCATTTGTTTATGTATGTATACACATATAAAATAAAAAATGAGAAAAATTTACCTGACCTTTTTCAAGAGGGGAAAACCTTGAATTTTATAGAACTTTAAAAGTCATTAAAAGACATTTCAGAAGTCGAAAAGCTCATCTCCCGCCATCTAGAAGTCAAAATTTTTCCGGGGGAACCCGGACCCCCTTTATCTTTGGAGTTCATTGATTAATTTAATCATTTTCAAGGGGTGGGGGACCTTGAATTTTGAAGAATTTAAAAGTCATTAAAAGACACCACAGAAGTCGGGAAAGCTCATTTACCGCCCCCTAGGAATCAACATTTCCTGGGGAAGAAACACAGGACCTCCCCTCCCCCCTTCTTTTTGGGATTTATCGATTCATGGAAAAACTACGTATGCAACTTACTCAATCTTTTTTTATGTATGTATACACACATAAGGCCTATTTACTGTATTAACAATGGGAAAAAATTATCTGACCGTTTTCAAGAGTGGAAAACCTTGAATTTTGGAGAACTTAATTTCTTTCAAGTTCTTCAAAATTCAAGGTGTTCCCCTCTTGAAAATTATTATAATGAATCAATGAACCCAGAGAAAGGGAGGTTCGAGTTCTTTCCGGGAAAATGTTGATTTCTGAATGGCGGACAATGAGATTTACCGACTTCTGAAGTATTTTTTAATGACTTTAATTTAAAAGACACCGGGGGACAAGGGGAAAATATCCATCCATCCAAATATCCGTGAAAAATCTTTCCCCATTGAATGCCCTTTTCACCCGGGAAAGTGCATGAAGATGATGATACTGTTTTGGTTGATGAAGAAGCATAAACTTGAATTAGTAACCCGTTTAAACGAATTAGTAATCACAGATTAGTAATCCGTTTGAACGGATCAGGCCTCAGATCCGTTCACATGAATTAGTAATCTGTTCAAACGAACTAATAATCCATTCAAACGAATTCAAAATCTGTTCAAACAAATTCAAAATCCGTTCAACCAAATTAGTAATTCGTTCAAAATAATTAGTAATTTTAGGCCTAATTAAACCTACGTTTCATTTCATCGAGAGACTGCAGCATTCTAAAATATTCAAGATACTACGTAGAGAAACTAATGAACTTAAAAACTATAAATTTAAAAAATGAATAAAATGGTGTTTGTTATTAATATTATTAATGTATTATTTAGGATCTAAAAATATAAACTTATACATAAGGCTTTCAGGAATGAGAATTCATTCAAGATCTTACAGCCTGCAAAACTACCTGATGAATTAAACAAAATACTCTACAGATAAATCATATCGAAACTAACCCAATCAACCAAAAGTTAGAAATACCTTGAAAAGTAGAAGCAACAAGTCTACACCTATGGCTCAGATAAGATAATTTACGACCTCATGAGGAAGCTTCCAAGCACACCATATTAGCCGCCATCTACAACAAAAATATGCTGCATTTCCGAGCATCTGCTTCTTAATGGACCGAAAGCAATATCAAACGTATTTACAAAAAAAATGCGAAATGAAATGACACTTATGACACTATGCTTATACTTGGATGTCATCACTTCAAAATGTTTACCAATGCGTGGTAAACGCGTTTTCTTCACATACTGGCAAGGACGTCCGAACGTCAAGTCGAAAATTCCTAAAATCATGTCCAAACCACATAACGTCATGTCCAAGCCACATAACGACATGTCCAAACCACATAACGTCATGTCCAAACCACATAACGCCATGTCCAAACAACATAACGTCATGTCAAAACCACATATCAAAACCACATAACGTCATGTCCAAGCCACATAACGACATGTCCAAACCACATAACGACATGTCCAAACCACATAACGACATGTCCAAACCACATAACGCCATGTCCAAACAACATAAGGTCATGTTAAAACCACATAACGCCATGTCCAAACAACATAACGTCATGTCAAAACACCACATAACGTCATGACCAAACCACATAACATCATGACCAAACCACATAACGTCATGACGATTGCTGAAAACCGAAGATACAAACGGCATTATTAATTGTAATAGGCCTACGTATTATTAGGGAGATTTCGCTACCTTACAAAAACGATACTATTATCATCATTCGTGACTCAAACATTCCTGACAATATGCTATACGAACTGAATATGATCCTTGATTCATGGAAAGACATGAGCCTACGTTGTGACAGATACGCTACTGCAGAGGAAGGGTTGTCTAAAATTTTGATGACGTAACCGTATTTGTTATCGCTTTCATAACAAGCTTTCGAAAACTCCCTACTATAGTAATAAGTACGTACTGTACATGATAGTCCCTCTGGTCTAGTCTTTGTACCGATAAGTTTTGATTGCTGTCAGTGGTGCCCCGGGCCCCTAGTTCAAAGGGACTCATGAATGTTTTATGTGGACACGCATGACAACATTTCTCTTACAAAATATCAATTCCTGACCCAATGTTCCTAATATCCAACATAAGCCTAATAAAGTTTAAGGGCTGCTAGAATTCACAGAGAATTCAGTCAGTGGCGTATCCTAGGCGTCCTCCTCAACCCTGTTGCTTTGTGGTCTAGACCCCCGGTATTCAACCCCCGGCCAGCGGGCCAACTACGGCCCACCAAAGATTTTGGTCCGGCCCGCACAACATTGCTAAAATAATCATTTTCCGGCCGACTTTTAGATAAATTTGTTCTGTTTATAAGCACTTCTACTCTTGCATTTTGTTTGCAAGAGTGTGACTTTTCTGGGTGTAGCACACTGTATAGTGGCGTAGCGTATTGACATGGGCAGGGGGGGACACTAATTGGGATAATGAATTAAGTGGCGCGCTGAAATGATGCGATGTCTAACCATTTGCGCCACCAGCAGGATCGGGGGCATGTAATTCTATTGAAAACACCGCTTTGAAAACTTATTTTTGAGTATGAAGGTGAGATGATAAAAATATACCACACTAATATATATGTAGAACTGTACAATTTATTCCTAGTGAAAAGCGTATTTACAAAAACACTTGAGAAACAAGTTGATGATGTATGCAAATTGATAGAAAGCGAAAGTAAGGTGTACTCAGGGAGGACAAACTGAGGAGTGTCTGTAAAAGTACAAATGTATGTGATATAGCATCACCTTTCATACCATCTGAACAATAAGGATTAGTAATTGCCTGTCCTTGTCTAGTACCTGGGTAACTCATCAACATTCCCAAATGATGTGTGGTCACTTGAATTAAGGCAAAATGACCTTAAGGTAAATGACCTTCCTAAGCTTTGTGTATGAAGTTGGGATATTAGTTAAAAATGCAAGGTATTATTTACACACAGATCCTAAATACAAATTTACAGATGGTAGTACTGCTACAGTGCCATTTCCAGGAATCTAGAAATCCATGTTAAAAATTTGCTCACCTCAACGCCAACCACTGGTAAGTGGATATTTTTGTGGTAGAAAAATTTCTAGTGGCAGGGTAGGAGAACCTGAAGTAAATTAGTTGTTTTTTTTTATATTCTAAAATAAAATGGAGAAGAAAAGAAAATTATATTTAAATTAAAGTCTGAGAGTGCCATTTCCGACCATCTAGAGGTGCCATAATCATACATTTTCTAACTTCAGCCCTAACCATGGTGGTGGGGCTGAAGTGATACTTTCCCCTATCTATGAAAGTTCTTTCCTGTCCCCTCTATTTCGAATCCACCGCAAAGAAAATTGGTGGGGCTGACAGAAAAAAATTGAAGGACACAATTTATGTCGGCCCGCCGCAGGTCTCAACAAATTAGAACTGGCCTCCAGTTTAAAAAGGTTGAATAACCGGGGTCTAGACTCTCCAACTCTGGAAGTCCCTCAATGCCCACCCTTCCCCCATTATGGATCATTAGATCTGCCAAGTGGTGGCGCCAGCGACCAAAGAGAGGTCAACTTCCCCCGTTGCACAGACCTGGACCCCATAGTCTGACACCACCACGAGGTCGTTGGATCAAAATCATTTAATTTAATATTTAAAATATTTCATTATTTGCTTATCCAAATTATTTTGATTACCAATCCTATATATTGTGGTCTAAAACAAAAACGTGGTGCCAGGATTTGCCTGACGGAGGTGGGTCCGAGGTCCTCGACAGGTGGGCGATGCCCCACGAGAGCAAAGTAAGCTTGGATGGACGTTGCTCAAAATCTTTCGAAAGTGGTCCAGGTGGCGAAGCCCCCGAAAAATATGACAATAGGGGTTTCAAATCAGTGATGGCGCCAGGACCTGCTCGACGGAGGGGCTAAAGGCCCCGACGGGGGAGGGGGATAGTGGAATGAATCGAGTCTCACTCGGCTGGGCGCCAGGGGGCCGGCTAGGGCCCCCGGTGTTGGTCCAGGGTGCTTCGCCCCTGGAAGCCACGGATATTGGACGAATTATGACGAATTTTTATTACTTATTTGATAGGCATCGAGCTACAGTATTATAATATGACTTTGTAGGCTATGTTTTCTAATGTCGAAATCAGCTTCCAAAACCAAAATATTTTTAATAAAACAAGAAACAAAGAGTATGGAATGTAACCATCTAATCTATTTTCTAAATCCTCATTCTTGAAAGTAAAATTGTACATTTTGGAAATTTTGCATGAAATCTGTCAACCACGCTGTCAAGGTCGAGGTGGCTTCCCATATCACGGTGTATTCCAAGCATCATGAGGCTATCCAAATGAGCATTTTTTCATAGCAGAACGCAAATTATTTTTAATTAGTCTCATTGAACTATTATTATTATTATTATTATTATTATTATTATTATTATTATTATTAATATTATTATTATTGTTGTTGTTGTTATTATTGTTGTTGCTGTTGTTGTTATTGTTGTGATTGTTGTTATTTGTTGTTATTGTTGTTATTGTTATTATTATTATTATTATTAATGTTATTATTATTGTTGTTATTATTATTGTTATTATTATTATTATTATTATTGTTGTTGTTGTTATTATTATTGTTGTTATTATTATCATTGTTGTTGTTGTTGTTATTATTATTGTTGTTATTGTTATTGTTGTTGCTGCTATTATTATTATTTATTGTTATTATTATTGTTATTATTATTGTTGTTATTATTATTGTTGTTATTATTATTGTTGTTATTATTATTGTTGTTATTATTGTTGTTATTATTGTTGTTATTATTGTTGTTGTTATTATTATTGTTATTATTATTGTTGTTTTTGTTATTATTGTTATTATTGTTGTTACTGTTATTATTATTGTTATTATTGTTGTTATTGTTATTATTATTGTTATTGTTGTTATTATTATTGTTATTGTTGTTGTTATTGTTATTATTATTGTTATTGTTGTTGTTATTGTTATTGTTGTTGTTGTTGTTGTTATTGTTGTTATTGTTATTGCTGTTGTTATTGTTGTTATTGTTATTGCTGTTGTTGCTGTTGTTGCTACTGCTGCTGCTGTTATTTTTATTATTATTATTATTGTTGTTAACACAAATAGTTTGATGAAAGTAAATATTTTTTATTTGTTTATTCCCTGACAAAATCTACTCGTCTTCCCAGACGGGGAGGGGCGCTGTAGCCCCCCCCCCCTCTGGTGCCACCATTGTGTCAAATGTTTATATTATATTCACTAGGTGGTCTTGATGATTAAATTCATGATCAATCACTGGATTATCAGATTGGTTGTTGCTATTATCAACCTTGTCAGGGTTGGCCTCGTCAGACTTCTCTTCACTCGGCCTAAAACTAATTTCATGATCCTTTGATTCATGACGATATTCTTCCCCTTAGAAGAAACGGTCTCTGGTGGGTTGGAGGATTGATTGCTAATTGCCTGCATGCTGCCTAAACGGCCTTCACAATGAGTAAACAACTTGGTAGTAGGAGGAAATCGGACACAGTACTGCTCCAATCATGGTCAAATTTCAGAAAGTATACACAATTTCTGAATCTAATGTTATTATTTAAAACATATAAATGTTTTAAACCAAAATCCGACCATAATGAAAAAAGACAGTAGCTGTACGTCTGTGGATTTACTTTACTTTTTTCACGAATTTCGCGAACGTAAAACCGTTACTTGGCGATCGGGAGAATACTATATCCAGAAAGATGCATCAATATTTTATTTGTTCTCAAAAAACAAAGATGGTAATTTTCGTCATTTTCAATACACATATGTATTGAAAATGACATGGTGTATTGGTGTTTATGCTGGCCTAAATAAATGTAAGAATACGATTGTTTCTAATCTATTCTATTTATTTTATGATCGTGTGGCGTACAACAGTAATGTTTACTCACATTCCCGGCTATCCAGGGGCTATTCTAGAGCTTACAGAGAATAACTCGTCATGTATTAAAATCAAATGCTAAATTGATTTTATAACTGATATTCTGTATCTTCGTTGCATACGAT
>NW_022699643.1:177584-179662 GCF_011630105.1 Anneissia japonica | reverse complement strand
ACGAACGAGAAGCCCATGTGCTTGAGTCGTGGGCGATTTAGAACCGTCCATTTTGCGGCAGGGTAATCATTTTGTATTATAATTATAAATACACATGCCTAAACATTACCACATTTAAACATTTGTATTAACCGTTATAATAAACATGTTTAAATATTATATTAATATTAAAACACGTGCACTAACCGTTATTACACATGTTTAAATACTATTATAATAATCTTCACCGCGGGCACACAATGGTTCGGTCTTGGGATGCCAGGCGCTTCAGTTCAATCTTATTATTTTTGTTTGTTATGCATCGTAATTTTCCCGATTTTTAGGTGTGAACACAATTTGTATTTTCTTTTTAATTATACTGTGGTATAGACAAGAAGAACAATTCCCAGGAAAAAATATTTGCGGGAAATTCAGTAGTTCTTCTTCTGTTCGTTACGGACTGCCAATGCACTTTTTGACATCACACCACACCTAAACATGCGCTCTCGATTATAACTTCTTTTTATTGAAAATGTAGGAATATGTTAAGAGAGTATTAATTGTATCATTGTAAGCTTATTCATTACGTTTGCCGTGCCTGACCATTGTAAACGAAATTTCTCTTGCTCACTCTAGATCACTAACCTTCCTAGGCCTAACTACAATAAACTAGTACGCGACCTTCGCAGGCCGCCGGCAGCGGGTAATAAATTTTAGGTAAGTAGCGAATCTGTCACCCGACCTGTCACTTGTGACAGGGGGTTGGATGATCGATAACCCGAGTAGGTCGGGTAGCAGGACCGAATTCGCTAAGGCAAGATTTTCGGCATGTTCTTCAGATGTGTCTTGTAATTCAGGGGATTCGCTTAATTTAGAAGCCATGACTATGTACGCAGTCAGTAGAAGAACTTGCTTCAGTGGCAAACTAACCAGTTGTGGGTCTAGCTGTTTGTTCTCAACGATTGGCTCTACACGTAGAAAATTTGATAAGACTATTACACTCGTGACTCACCACTATCCTCTGCTATGGTGTTGGTATTTTAAGACTTCTGTTTACAGTATGCCAATCATTAGCGTCATCAAAGAGATCTATCTGGACACCCAAGTAGCCTAAACAAACGCAATAACACTAATATTCTTGGAAATCGACATATTGGCACGCCATGTAAAGACAACACAAACGTAAAATAATCTGTATTAATATAGACTCTGATCCTTCGTAGAATAAATAACTTTGGGAAATTCCAAAACGCTGTAAAAGAATAATCCATTAAGTTCGGAGGGAAATACTGCATGTAGGCCTACTTAATTATTACAAACGCTCTCAATTGGATTTGATTGGCCTTAATCTCGAAATTTTTTTTTATTTCTTTTGGGGGGTGGGGTGGAGTTTTTTTTTTTTAAGAAATGGGAGAACTTTGTTCCTACATGGATGAGTGTGTGACATTTGTATATTATTTTGTAAGTGTACATCAAACTCTCAAAAAGAAAGAATTTTCTTTAATTGTTCTCGTATTCATTATATAGGGCAAATTTAATTGCATTCTGATACTACAGTAGATCTGGCGTGGTTACCTTACCAGTGCTTGTCTTTGTCCAGAGAGAGGCAGGAAGCAGGGTTGCCAGATAGTCGACAGGCTTCACGGCCAAACACACGCCATCTCACGGCCAAATTCAGCCAAACTTGTATTCAATATCGGCCAAAATTCTACCAGATTTTAATCCGATTAGAAGACAGTTATGTGGGTACTTATTCACTTGAAATACTGCAAAAATTACTGGAAATCAGGGGCCGTTCGTTTGAAATTGCATCAAAATAATATACACAGAACAATGTTAAACTTCTTTTAATTAATCTATCACCATAAAACACATGCCCAGCTACATCATAATATTAAATAGTCTAGGCCCTATGTGCTTTAGTTGCTGACGCCCGAAAATAACCTTATGCGTTTGGGCGATCAATTTTCCTTTTTTTCACGACTCGCCTCTGAATGTTATTGTCGCAGTACTTAAAGCAATAAATCAATGTTGCTATCAGAATTATCTTCTTCATTCTCATATGCAACCTAACTCGACAGAGACTCTGCAACGCTTGC
>NW_022699643.1:160160-174980 GCF_011630105.1 Anneissia japonica | reverse complement strand
GTTCAAAAGTGTAAGGTATAGGATAGTGTGGATTTTTAAACATTTTTCTAATGGTAATGTTCAAAATAAGTGTCAAGGAAAGTAAGTATGATTGTTGGAATAAATGGTCAACATTTTATTTTGAATTCTCACCCTGACCTTCGCCTGAGCGAAGTGGGCGAAGGTCTGGATCCGCGTCTAGTTAGCATGAAATTTTGTAAGCCAGGACCCATAGTATTTTGTTACGTTTCTTCACAGAGAGGGTGGGGGGGGACGAACCCCCTCCCTCCATCCACCACTGTGATTTGAATCAAATATAGAATTTAAGCTAACAAAAACAACACATCCAAAACAAAGTCTATGTTATATTAGGCCTGTATTGAAAAAAAAAAACAAATGTTAATTCAAAAATTCGGCCAAATATAGTTTGGCCGTGACTTTTCAAACGTTACGGCCAGGCAAATTTTTATACGGCCAGATTTGATGAATCTGGCCGTCAAAAAGGCCAAATGGCAACCCTGGCAGGAAGCTGTGTGACTGAAAAAAAAAACCACCTCGTAGATCAGTAGAGGGCGCTAATAAAGAAAGCCGTATTCGACTAATCGTTTTCGTTAAACCACGCCCACCTGGGCAGTGGTAAAATTAACGAAGATGACCAGTCTAATAGAAAACTGGTAAACACTCGACAAAATACCGCGATACACGCGGCCGTAATCAAGGCTGCTTCGGATTGTGGCATTACGCCTATGGGTTTTTCGTTAAAAAAAAAATATTTTCATCCAGTTTTTGAATTCTTAGGCCTAGCCTACACTTATTTTTTTGCTTCAATGTGGGTAAATATAGTAATTTTTATTTTCTGAAATTTAATCTAAATTATATTAACGCATTATAGTGTTGCTAAACTGACCAATCGCATTCCGGTTACGTTAATTTTCGTTCTTTCGAAGTCCATTTTTATTAATACGAATCAGTCGAATGAAAAATTCGTACTCAACGAAATGAACCAGTCGAATAAGCCCATTGTTTTCCCTAGCAACAGAGTCAACACCTTACTTGCGGCTTTGTACTTTGATGATGGTTTACTGTTTACCAGTGTTTACATATGGATCAGAAAGAAGGTATAGGCCTAGGTCTATAGATCGGTCCTTGGCCTTAGCTAGGGGCCTTGTTGTAGTTCTCAGTAGACCTTACCATGTAATGTTTTTGCAAATTAAATGTAACCTTTTGGCTTCCCTTAGTAGTTAAGCCTAGGCTAGCTAGGCAAGGCTAGGCTAGGCTGCCTCTTCTCAGACTCTGCTCTTCTTAATCTTCTTATCTAGGCCTATTCTTAGGTGAGGCCTCTCTAGGCTGTAGAGCTTCTAACGCTACAATTTATGTTCATTTTCATCACGGAAGAAAAATAAATCAAAAATTCAAACATCAACAAGTGATGATATAAATTATGTACATAAAACATACCGGTATCTATTTTGTACATAATATATATATATATACATAAATATATATATATATATATATATATACATAAATATATATATATATATATACATAAATATATATATACATAAATATATATAAATACAGTATATATATAAATTATACAGTAAATATTTTTCCGTGAATAACATGTCATAACGCAAAAAAAAAATTCAAACATATCAACAAACGAAATAAAGTTGTATACAAACACGTTATTTTCATTGTGGATTTTGGGCTCAGTACGGACTCTAAACGTATGCATTTTCTTTTAGTTTTAAGGCGTATGCGGATTTTATATGTCCGCAATGATGATATAACGTGTTTACAGTAAATATTTCCCCTTTTTATTCATGTCACCTCAACCATCAAACGAAATCAACAAATGTATTTAATTAGAAAATCACCTTGTACATAAAACATATCGGAAATGGTTAAACACAAGGCGCAAGATGTGTAAAATATTTTCTCATTTTATTCACCAATTTTCAACATTGAAAATAAATAAAAAATTTAAACATATTTCAAGAAGTGACGAAACAAAGTTGTATACTATACAGCCGCATAATTACATCACATTTTTATTTATTACCGTATCATGCAAGAAAAAAAATCTAACGTCACTATCAACATCAAAAATTTTCACATTATACATAAAACATATCGGAGGATGTACAATAAAACTAACAATACATAATAATTACTTATTTGTCATAGGGCGCCTATATTATATTAATAACACACATTCTATAATAATAACAATACATAATATACTTTATGCAAAACACGGAGACACTTGAATCACCCATGAGTGTTTTTTCATCAAGTCCGTGCAAGACCATACATAGTTAGAAAAGAAAAAATTATTGAAAACAAAATGAGTTAAAGCAAACAACAAAAACATAATATTTTAACTACCAATGAAACTATACCCCGCCGGACACCAACCCGGTATTTCTAAGTTTTGGGGATAATAATAATGATTTACTGTATCTTTAAAAAAATATAGGCCTAGATTTAAAATTCTTGTTTTATAATAGTAAGCCTACGTTATGTTTTTATACCGGTAAATAAATTCTTAATTATTCACTGTAGGCCTAGGCTTACATATTTTTCCCTTTTTGTTATTGACGTATCTGATGTATGACTACGTTCTTCTCATTAGCGGCTGTTGTGTATTCGGTGGCCCCTTTGGCGTTCCATACATTTGGCGCGGCGGCCGAAATGATCGAACACCGCTAGGGCTAGGCTAGGCTACTTTCCTATTCACTCATTATATAGTTATGCAAATGAGGAAGACTAAGCCTAGCCTAGGGCCTAGGCCCTACTTCTTGAAAGCTCTTTTGATAAGTATTAGAATGGATGCAAAACAGTGTTCACTGTTAGTAGGTCAAAACCACTAAAAACTGCCAATTCACTTTTCAAAAATTTCGAAAAAAAAAGTAAAATCAAAATTGTCTTAATAACTCAAAAATTATTTATGACAAATTGAATAATGATTCAGAAAAATATGAATACGTAATCTTGTCAACTTTTATTTTTGTCACCAACATTGTCATTTATAGGAAACAGTTAATAATCATTCATGAAACCTATGTTACGATGCGTTTATAAAATAAAATTCTCATGTAAAATGTTCATGGTAACTAATTCGCATCGCAAATACACTTTCACTGTTGTTCTCCACAACAGTGTGCAGACAATTTTCCTATAATTACACTTTTTGGGCACTTTTGCATATTTTTATTTAGTAAACTGTATTTTTGTGATGGTAAATTTAAATGTAGATGCATAAATATCACATACCGTATACTTTTTATATTATTCCCATGATATTTGTTCTAAACTCTTTAGTTAGGCCCTACGAACCAAAAGATAATACCACTTGTATGAACGTCTTGTAACATGCAATAAAAAGGTTCTTAGTTAAATATTCAAAAATGTACCAGTCAAAACTGATAACGAATGTTACGAGGAAGTGTAACGTATGTTACATCTCCAACAAACATAAGCACTCATGATTAAAAATATTCCGAAATTGTTAAGTGCCAACATCTTCAACCTGTCAAAAACATTTATCTACGAAAACATTTAGTATTTGATACCAACATTTAACCAACCAAATAAAAATAATCCTGTTTTCAAAAACACACCCAGGATTTAAGCATAGATAAACATGCTACCAACGAACTTTAAGATCTGCAATCTAAACGCAAGACCACATAATTTCATTAACTTTTTAGTCAGCTTGAATCTAAGCTCTTGTATCCATGGTGATATACTGTTATGATATCTATAAGAAGCTAACAAAAAGTATTTAACAAATAGGGTTGCTATTAAATTAAACCCAAAGATATCAAATTTAATCCCAATACAGCCACGTAACCTACGTTACTTCCTACGGTACCTAAAGTTCCCGTTTAGAGAGAAGAAATTGAATCGAAAAGCTCAGATTCTAATTCAATGTCAAATGTAACTTTCAAGTAAACATGTTGATGATTAAACAACAAGCAATTGTCACATTGTTAACATCTTATTTTAAGAAAGTTTTTTAATTAAGAGGAGGAGACACGAAACCTACGTTACCATTATACCGTATGTGGTAAATAATTTGTGTCTATCATTAAATCAATCTTACTTACGGAATATAATCTTTGTATGTTTAAGGAATATTTGGTGCATGCTTACAATGGCTAATTTTCTCAAAATAGTATACTAGGCCAAAGAATTTAGTGAATTGAAAATTGAAACATTACGTTACAATATTATGAAACATACGTTACGATCTAATCACATGGTTAACAATCAGTGCACTCCCAAGGAAACTGTTCTTGATTGAAAACTTTATTTTAGTAAAAACAAATAGTCCTTCAACGTTTTCAGATACTATTGTATAAAAATATCAAGTTATAAAGAAATGACAAAAGCCTTATCTTCAACTAAATTTTAGTCAGGTTTCTTCAGAAATATCAACACGTTACTTCTACTACGCCGCAAAGTAAAGAGTGTCTCGTTGCCAACCGCACACCCTCAACGTCAAATGGCAGTTTACAAAGCATGTCAACGTTGTCGTGATTTTAGTTAATTTTACGTAGGGCTTAGTAAATACTACAGTAACGTATGTTTCGGTAACGTAGGTTTTATTTTAACTTCATCGTGTGTTAAAAATATGTTGCAATCACCGTAGCCACCTACAATTTACTACCTGAAGTAAGATATAATGCTATTACATACACCCAATATCTCGCATGCATCAACCGTTCTATTTTTGGCTACGGTGGTAGGATGGGAATCTAGGCCTAGGCCATATGGTCAAAACACAGTTTGCTGAATGCCATATGCATAATTCATAATTCATAATTTTATTTCACTCAAAACGTAATGAGTTTGGTAGACATAAAAGGAACATGTCCTTGTACAAGATGCCTACCAGAGAAACAATGATAAAGGCAAAGACATAATGACAAAAATAATAATAATAATAATAAATCAGATAATAATAATAATAAAAAAAGTAATAATAATGAAAATAACAATAATAATGAATGAATATCAAGATATTGCATTGAAGAGAATTAAGTTAGTTATTAAAACAAGATTTCGCACTGTACGAAGCAGTGGCGCCAGCAGAAAGTCAGGGCCGGCCAGAATTGCAAGAATTTAGAAGCCATTCCAATCAATGCGATGCAATTGCACTTTTATTCATTTTAATAAATAGCGGCTTATTGTAGTTTAATGATTCTTATTCTGTAAATCAAATATTATGCTTTTTTTTCTGCTTATATATTGATAGGTAAAGATTCAAGATACCTGTAGTTTTAGTGAGTGATTCCGGGTGTGTCGTATATTAACAATATCCATGTGTCACTGATGATGATGAGAATCATGGTTAATTTTTTACATTGTGATGGCCAATTAGGAAATTCATGTTATTTGGAAATTCTGACCTGAGTCTTTTCAGCTGGAAAAGACCCAGATTTGCTGGTGTATAGACTTTTTTTGACACAAGTCTAAAAATAGACCTAGGGCATGAGTCCAAAAATCAAGGCTAAGAAAAGTAAAAAACTTGATCAAGGAATAAATTTAGATGTGGCCTTCTGTGTAAGGTGGCCTATGCCATAGCCTAAGCTAGATGAAAACATAACAAAATTTAATCTGTCAGCACCGACCAAAAAAGTGGTTAATGTGTATTCCCTCAAAAGCTTTCCAAAATGTTTTTAAAGTTGACGATGCTATCGGCGTCAGAATAGTAAACTCATGACAAATTCTTCAAACACAACTATTCATCGTACTTCATCATTTCAAATGTAGTATTTGCGCGAGTTCAACAATTTCCATACACACTGCTAAAATTATACATGTTGAAAATAAATATAGCAACAATTATAACATATTCTGTAATATTATTTTTATAATGTAGTTGGTATTGCAGCTAGATACTCACTGACAACTAAGCCTGATTTTTTTTGGGGGAAAAAAAGAGAGAGCAGCTACAGGCTGCAAAAACTGTTTGTTTTCTTTAGTCCTGAAAAACTATTGTGTATGTCCATGGAGGTATACCCATGGTATCTAAGTGCATTGTGTTGCAAAACCCCTCCAAGCCATTGATCTCTGTTTATTTTACTCTTTCTGTCAAACACTCAACGCAATGTTTGAGTACGGCGTCATGGCAATCTCCTGCTGATGATAAGGTACATGCGCTTGCATGACAGCTTTTGGAGACTTCTGCGTTGTCTAGATCACCATCATTGCTAACAGGTCGCAATGGAATTTCTAGACCTTCTAGTCTTGAGGTGAATCCATCTATTGCAGGTACATATTGTTTGTTGCTAAATGTTTATCTACTACCAACCCCTTTTCCTTGTACTGATGTTTTACTATATGTCAGTGGTGTGAAGCTTTGCTTAAAGTTGATGTCAGTAGTATTGGGGCTTTGCTCGAGGTATGGATCCAGAGGGTGAGAGCCGGCACTGGGGGAAGAAGCCCTCCAAAGCTCCGTGGAGGCTTCTGACTTTACCTGCATTCTTAATGTTTTATCATTCTCCTGGTGACGGTCAGAGCAATCTTACCGAAACGTCGAGACAACCAACCAGTGGTTTTTACCTTAATAAAAACCATATTCTTTTATTTTATTTACACATGGTGTACCGAAAGTGTGTTATATGTTTATTGATACTCGCCATGCAAACCTTCAAGAAATATTCTTCATGTGGTTGTCCTCATGTTGTCGTCGTAGGTAGTAAATTGTTTGTTAGTTACCACAATAACTGATAACTAAAGTTTGGTATTAGTCTGATTCTCAGAGAAAAATCATATGCACGGTGGGGAGGCTACAGTATGCTTTTACTGCTCTGCGTAAAATGAGCATTTTTAGTTATTTTAACTATTATTTACATATAATGTAATTAACATGGAGAACTCAAGATTATTAGCCAATAGGTACAGTACCTGTCTCTTATACACATCTAGATGTGTATAAGAGACAGGGCCTAGGCCATATGGTCAAAACACAGTTTGCTGAATGCCATATGCATAATTCATAATTCATAATTTTATTTCACTCAAAACGTAATGAGTTTGGTAGACATAAAAGGAACATGTCCTTGTACAAGATGCCTACCAGAGAAACAATGATAAAGGCAAAGACATAATGACAAAAATAATAATAATAATAATAAATCAGATAATAATAATAAAAAAAGTAATAATAATGAAAATAACAATAATAATGAATGAATATCAAGATATTGCATTGAAGAGAATTAAGTTAGTTATTAAAACAAGATTTCGCACTGTACGAAGCAGTGGCGCCAGCAGAAAGTCAGGGCCGGCCAGAATTGCAAGAATTTAGAAGCCATTCCAATCAATGCGATGCAATTGCACTTTTATTCATTTTAATAAATAGCGGCTTATTGTAGTTTAATGATTCTTATTCTGTAAATCAAACATTATGCTTTTTTATCTGCTTATATATTGATAGGTAAAGATTCAAGATACCTGTAGTTTTAATGAGTGAAGGGTGTGTCGTATATTAACAATACCATGTGTCACTGATGATGATGTGTCACTGATGATGATGAGAATCATGGTTAATTTTTTACATTGTGATGGCCAATTAGGAAATTCATGTCATTTGGAACTTCTGACCTGAGTCTTTTCAGCTGGAAAAGACCCAGATTTGCTGGTGTATAGACTTTTTTTGACACAAGTCTAAAAATAGACCTAGGGCATGAGTCCAAAAATCAAGGCTAAGAAAAGTAAAAAACTTGATCAAGGAATAAATTTAGATGTGGCCTTCTGTGTAAGGTGGCCTATGCCATAGCCTAAGCTAGATGAAAACATAACAAAATTTAATCTGTCAGCACCGACCAAAAAAGTGGTTAATGTGTATTCCCTCAAAAGCTTTCCAAAATGTTTTTAAAGTTGACGATGCTATCGGCGTCAGAATAGTAAACTCATGACAAATTCTTCAAACACAACTATTCATCGTACTTCATCATTTCAAATGTAGTATTTGCGCGAGTTCAACAATTTCCATACACACTGCTAAAATTATACATGTTGAAAATAAATATAGCAACAATTATAACATATTCTGTAATATTATTTTTATAATGTAGTTGGTATTGCAGCTAGATACTCACTGACAACTAAGCCTGATTTTTTTTGGGGGAAAAAAAGAGAGAGCAGCTACAGGCTGCAAAAACTGTTTGTTTTCTTTTGTCCTGAAAAACTATTGTGTATGTCCATGGAGGTATACCTCCATGGTATATCTAAGTGCATTGTGTTGCAAAACCACTCCAAGCCATTGATCTTTGTTTATTTTACTCTTTCTGTAAAAACACTCAATGCAATGTTTGAGTACTGCGTCATGGTAATCACTAGTCTTCAAGACAGTTTTCCCAATCATTGATCATGACACAGTCGATTTGCTACCCTTTGCTCATTGTTGTAAGGTTTTTGCAGTAAATTTGCTGTCTCTTATACACATCTAGATGTGTATAAGAGACAGCTGTAGGTTTCATTTCTTAAGTATAGCTTTAAACTGGTGATTTATATTGCCCTAAAATTTACCAAGGATGTAAAAACTTAGTCACTTGATTTTTATTAATAATGAATAATTCATTTTTAATTGAGTATGCATAATAATATGTCCAACTGCATGACCCGGTAACTATGTTTCATCAAATGTTGCGACACAATTAAATCAATGTAGACAATAAACAAAATTTGCTATATTAAACGATTTTAAAGTGACACACCTCCTTATTGATAAAGTGCCTTGCCCAAGGACACAAGCGACTTGCACAGCGAGAGGTTCAAACCCCCGACCTCGAGGTTGGGAGTCCAAGCCACAACCGATGCACCAACTGCTTCTAGTGCTGTTAAAATTAATCCAATTCAAACAGAGCTTTCAGTGGTACCTTGTTTTCAGATGTAGAATTTAAATATGAATTTTTACACTCCAAAATATAAATCTAATTAATTAATTACACAATAATTGCGGAATGGAGATGTAGCTTGGTGGTTAAGGTGCTTGCCTTCCAATTTCAGGGTCTTGTGTTCAAATCCTGTGACAGCACAGTATATTTTTTCACTGCTAAAAACATCTCCACTCCCTAAGCCTCGTAATCAGACAAACAGACTAATAAAAGCATCACGAGGGGGAAGCTGACTTAAAGTGTTATAGGGATTCATTTGCTTAAGCTGGCACCGATCATTTCTTTGCTGATCGAGTAAATAAAATGAAAGCGAAACAAATTATTTAATTTATTTCAGAGGACCCCTGAATCTTCTAGAATATGCTGTAAGGGTGTTACCCTCTATAAATAAGTAAAAAAAAACAATTGGATTATTGCTACTCAATATACATTTGTAGTATATAATGCTTACAGTACAACACTACAATGAATTCATTTTATAGGAGCTGACTGTACACTTGCTGACAATAGAGGGCGGTCACCTACGATGGCCCACAAGGGACACACTGCAAAGAAAAAGAAATGCTGCAAACAAAAAAGAAACGCTGCAAACAAAAAAGAAATCATGGAAACAGAAAAGAAACGCTGCAAACAAAAAAAGAAATGATGCAAACAAAAATGGAAACGATGCAAACAAAAATAGAAAACACCAGCAAACAAAAAATTAAAGAAATGCTGCAAACAAAAAAGAAACGCTGCAAACAAAAAATAAAAACACTAGCAAACAAATAAAGAAACGCTGCAAACAAAATAAAAACACTAGCAAACAAATAAAGAAACGCTGCAAGCAAAAAATAAAAACATCAGCAAACAAAAGAAAAAGCTGCAAGCAAAAAAGGAAATGCTGCAAACAAAAAAATGAAACGCTGCAAACAAAAAAAGGAAACCCCGCAAACAAAATGGAAAAGCCTTTGCGCGCGCATTTCATATTAATTGACAACAGACTGAGGTCAGGTCAGATGCAGGGGCTACATCATAGTGTCAAGCCATGACTAACTGTGGAACAAAAAGGGGTGTCTATAAAACGACGATTGAAGACCCAAAAACGAAGACCCCTATTTTTTTCTCTCGTTCATTTTGATGATAATACGCCATGTATGCTGTCACAAAATCAAATTTACGACATTTTTTGGGCGTCTGTTTGTGAAATTTTCAAGGGTCTTCGTTTTATAGACACCCTATATGGGTGTCTACAAAACGGAAGACTCGAAAAACGAAGACCTCCAATTATTTCTCAATTATCTTATTGAAAGTATTTCAAAATCATCATAAAACAGTTGCCAAGTACATGTTTCATTATTTTATCACGATTGGGAGAAAAAAATTTTGCCATTCTTGTGGTGAATCTTTAATGGAGGACTCAACTTCTAGTATTAATACACGAAAACGGCCAAGTCCAAATAAAAGTCCATCATCAAGTAGGCCTAAGCTTGCTCGTCTCTCATTTGAGGCTTTCAGAGATAGGAAAGAAAAGGAAAGGAATATTAGATTCACAAAGAAAGCCGTGTCAACGAAAATAGAGAAAAACCCCGAGGTCACCATACAGATCGGTCTTTTAACGTGATGGTGTGCTGAAAAGTGTCAGGGGATCAACTCTTCCCTTGAAAGTAAATCCTTTGATAGGAATGGAGGAGCTCTTAAAAAAAGGGGCCAAAAACATGATCAAGTTGCACAAAGAGCTCATCAGCTTCCCAGAGGCTTTTACTTTATTATACCCTGACAGAAGTGCAGTGCAATTTTTGCCAGGTAGTGAGGAGGTATTTTCCTTACAAAGATACAAGGAGCTAGGAAAATCCTACCAACGGATTTTCAAAATGATATTAGTGTAAGGCTGTCTCTTAGACACATCTTTTTTAGCATCTCTCATCTGACCTGACCTCAGTCTGTTGTCAACATAGAGATATAATAAGAATAATAATAATAGCTCTATGGTTGTCAACTAGTATGAAATGCGCGCGCGCAAAGGCTTTTCCATTTTCTTTGCAGTGTGTCCCTTGTGGGCCATCGTAGTCACCAGCTCACCTGGCAGCGCAGAAAAACCATCCCAAAATCCTAGAGAGCTTAGCTGAACGAGGTGTTGATATTGAAAGTGGTGACAAGAATGGAAAACGACCAGTACATTATGCTACAATGCATGGCGGTACTGTACTTTTTTATTTCTCTCTTTTTTCGGGGAAAAATCTTGATGTTGACAAGCTACTAATTTGATGTATTACTAAAGTTTCTCCTGGACCTTTCTAATGCATGATGGGCTTTTAAAAAGAACTGATGCTAATTCACCTTTAAAAGCAGTATTTTATGGCTATATAAAGTGATTCAATTCCAGCCACAGCAATCTGATGGGCAGGGTAATGTTATGTTCCTCAGAAAACATAATGCGAGTTACCAGGGGTGATTTAATGTTATTTGTCAAAACTCAGATTATGAATTAACAACTATTCAGTATTTGTCTTCTTTCAGTGTGACTCTTTGAATCAATAACAACACAGCCTACAGTATTGTATATATGGTTTTCAATAACAACACAGCCTATTGTATATGGTTTTCTTTCTCACCAGGTTTAGAGTGTCTGGTAAAATTACTACAGTGTGACTGTGATACATCAATCCGCGACCATTCAGGTTGCATGGCGGCTCACTATGCCGCAGCTTATAACCACATTGAATGCCTGCGTTTTTTAGTAAAGCATGGTGCTGCCTTCAGCAGCTTGGATTCATCAGGAAAAACATTAGCCCATAGTGCTGCTCAGAATGGGGCCATGACATCCCTTCATTGGCTACTTGAAAAAGGTGCAGAGACAAATGATAAAGATGGTAAGACCATGAAAAAATTTTTTATTATATTCTACAGTTTTTAATTTGTGGTTTTTCAGAAAAATTGCTATGTGTTTATTCTATATCTATGTTAGTATTGTAAGTGGAAGGTTATATAACTCTCCTCCCAAAAACTAAACAATTGAAATATTTCTTTCCCACATTTCAAAGATAATCATACTTGGTATGAGGTAATATTATTTCCTGCTCAGTGCAGGATAAAGTAACTAAACTTTCATGTTGTATGAATCAAGTTACTTGATGTTGAATGCTAACGAAGTAAATTCAAAATGATATTAGTGTAAGGTGGCAGTAGATTACACAAAGATTTAAGATTCAAGAAATTTTATTTTTCCATATAAAAATACAGAAAATTGCATTGCTTGGCAGATGACAAGAAATAAAATGAATACATACAGTGCCAAGTTAAACAAGAAGGTGCAAAAAGAGCCATACAATTTACAATAAAAATAATAAGGAAAAACAGTTCAAAAGTTAAAACCCAATAAAATGTCTTAAAACACAATAACTACTGACATATTTATTTATTGTTTTGCTCTGATATTTTTGTGCTTGCCAGTTTTCCAAATATAACAATTTCATTTAGGTTTCAACATTTCAAGGTCCTTTATTGTTGCAAATGCCACCAAGGGCCATTATCCGCTTCGTAACTACTTACTATGTATTTATTACAATCAGAATAAATAATCCGACTGCATCACTGGCTTGATTTTCGCATTTATACAGGCAATGGTAATACACTTGGACACCTTGCAGCTGCAGGTGGACATGCAAAGTGTTTCAACTGCTACCTCCAGCATGGTGGTAGTTTAGAATTAACCAATAAACGAAATGAAACAGTGTTGGACATTGCAAGGAGATTTGGACATCCACTGCTTATGAACAGGGCCTGTAAGTTTGTAAATAGTACTTACTACCATTATTTTTCTATTACCTTTCACATCCAACAGCTTAATGTTACATGTACCATGTACATAACTTCTCAATTACAAGGTAGAACGATGTTTTAGAAACCAAGTCTCTTGTAGTGACGCAGATTACTGTAACATATATTGTATGGCTTCTGCAAAAATCAGTAAGCTGTATCTACTTCAAAACTTGGCTAAACGCTTGGTTTCAGGTGTATCAAAGTACGGACATATCACCCCTTCATTGCAACAACTTCACTATTTACTCTACAAGTTAAACAGCGAATTATTTTCAAAGTGCTGCTATTTGTATTCAAATCCAGTGGCAGCCCGTAGGTTAAAATGTAGGGTAGGGCTAATGGCTGCTAGTGGGAAAATTTCCATCCAGCCTACAGTCACTGCATTCTATATAGTTAAAATACAAATACAGTATTGATTCGAATAGATGCCACATCTGGAATAAACGCCTCCTCCAATACACGGGGCGTTTATTTTTTCCTCCAATACATGCCTCCTAAATGATTGTATCCCATGCCTTTCTCGATTAAACGCTCCCTTAAAACCCCTTCTCAACAATAAATGCCCCGAGGCCTTTATTTGAATAAATACTGTATATTGTTTTAGTTTCTTCTCAGAAGATGTCTATTCCAGCAAGTTTAACAAGGTACAATCTAATTTATACAATTAAGTTTCTTCTTTACCGATCGTCTGTATGCAGATCTAGTCACACTTTCATCATTGAAATTTTAGAATTTTAGAATTTTTCAGGCAATACATATTACTAAGGAGTAAAATTCGTCGGGGAGAACAAAAGTTTATATGTATTTTTTATATATTATTAGACTCTAAAATCGATTAAATAAGCCTTTGAAACCACTTAACTGTCGTATATTCAGGGGTCCCTGGACCACTTTCGAAATGTTTTTAGCGACCACACCCACTTTTTTCGTCGGGGAAGCCAGCCTCCCCATTGGCGAAATCCTGCCGCCACCACTGCCACAAACATACAGCAATGTAATTCAACTAACCTTTCATTTTTTCCTATGAAGTTAGTTGAATTTTTGTTTAGCATAACTTTTAAAATTTATCATTTTACAGATAGTAATGAAGTTGTGTGTGTACATTGTAAAGATAAGTCAGAGTTAATCAACTGGGAAAAGTCCCATCAACCAACCAGAGTTCAAAGGTCGATGAACAGCACTTTGAAGACTTCATACAAAACACCACTTCCAACTAGACAGTATGTAGACCCATGATTTTTCTACAAATTAAAGTTTGCTTAATTTATACGAAAACACTCTTTTTTCTATTTTAATATAATATACTATTTAATATCACATTTTTGACATAACTATGCCTGATGAATATCTGTAAGGGAGCCTCGCAAAATAAAGCAACGCGTATACGAGTGGACCACGCGATGCGATTAAAGGCAGTTTAATCCCATAGTTGGCCACGCGTTAGGATTATTTTCCTGGGCTACTCCACTTCGTAGTGGGGAATTGATAACAGGCTTAGTGTGAAAACCCAATTAACACAAACAAAAACGACTCGTATAAAAATAAACCCTATTGGAAGTAACGCAAGCTCACGTTATATTTCTGAGAATTAAATTAATAATTTATCGAGATTATCGTCACCGTTACGATCAAAACCAACAGACAGCAGAAATATAAAACTAGGAGAGGCCTAGGACATAGATATTATACCTCCATGGATAGGCCTAGGCTTTGGCTTACTTAGAAAAATTATGGAGTAAAATTAAAAATCGAAAACAGGCAAATTTATGAATTGTTGTTAGGCTTAATTATATCTTTTTTACAGTTAGCCATTAAAATTATCATTTCTTATATCGTTTTATTATTAATTAAGATTATTAAATAAAACTGTCTAGGACGACAGACAGATATCGGTCTACTACAGTAGGCCTACATTCGATCATGAACTTAGATAGGGTACACTTCCTTCAGTGTTCGCGAAATACAAAAAAAATATTGAACTTCATATAACGTACCTTTATCTGATATAAATGTGAGCAGTTGTCCTAGGGCTATATGTTATCTATTTTAATATTGATTAATCTGGAACTTTGGTGGAACAGTATATCCATTGTATGTGACGAGAAACGTTTCAAAAAAAGTA
>NW_022699643.1:156673-158696 GCF_011630105.1 Anneissia japonica | reverse complement strand
ACATTATGCTGCAATGCATGGCGGTACTGTACTTTTTTTATTTCTCTCTTTTTTCGGGGAAAAATCTTGATGTTGACAAACTACTAATTTGATGTATTACTAAAGTTTCTCTTGGGCCTTTCTAATGCATGATGGGCTTTTAAAAGGAACTGATGCTAATTCACCTTTAAAAGCAGTATTTTATGACTATATAAAGTGATTCAATTCCAGCCACAGCATTCTGATGGGCAGGGTAATGTTATGTTCCTCAGAAAACATAATGCGAGTTACCAGGGGTGATTTAATGTTATTTGTCAAAACTCAGATTATGAATTAACAACTATTCAGTATTTGTCTTCTTTCAGTGTGACTCTTTGAATCAATAACAACACAGCCTACAGTATTGTATATGGTTTTCAATAACAACACAGCCTATTGTATGGTTTTCAATAACAACACAGCCTATAGTATTGTATATGGTTTTCAATAACAGCAACACAGCCTACAGTATATGGTTTTTAATAACAACACAGCCTACAGTATGGTTTTCAATAACATGACAGCCTATTTATATGGTTTTCAGTATTCAACACAGCCTACAGTATTCTATATGGTTTTCAATAACAACACAGCCTACAGTACTGTAAGTTTCCAATAACAACACAGCCTACAGTATTGTATATATGGTTTTCAATAACAACACAGCCTATTGTATATGGTTTTCTTTCTCACCAGGTTTAGAGTGTCTGGTAAAATTACTACAGTGTGACTGTGATACATCAATCCGCGACCATTCAGGTTGCATGGCGGCTCACTATGCCGCAGCTTATAACCACATTGAATGCCTGCGTTTTTTAGTAAAGCATGGTGCTGCCTTCAGCAGCTTGGATTCATCAGGAAAAACATTAGCCCATAGTGCTGCTCAGAATGGGGCCATGACATCCCTTCATTGGCTACTTGAAAAAGGTGCAGAGACAAATGATAAAGATGGTAAGACCATGAAAAAATTTTTTATTATATTCTACAGTTTTTAATTTGTGGTTTTTCAGAAAAATTGCTATGTGTTTATTCTATATCTATGTTAGTATTGTAAGTGGAAGGTTATATAACTCTCCTCCCAAAAACTAAACAATTGAAATATTTCTTTCCCACATTTCAAAGATAATCATACTTGGTATGAGGTAATATTATTTCCTGCTCAGTGCAGGATAAAGTAACTAAACTTTCATGTTGTATGAATCAAGTTACTTGATGTTGAATGCTGATGAAGTAAATTCAAAATGATATTAGTGTAAGGTGGCAGTAGATTACACAAAGATTCAAGATTCAAGAAATTTTATTTTTTCATATAAAAATACAGAAAATTGCATTGCTTGGCAGATGACAAGAAATAAAATGAATACATACAGTGCCAAGTTAAACAAGAAGGTGCAAAAAGAGCCATACAATTTACAATAAAAATAATAAGGAAAAACAGTTCAAAAGTTAAAACCCAATAAAATGTCTTAAAACACAACTGCTGACATATTTATATATTGTTTTGCTCTGATATTTTTGTGCTTGCCAGTTTTCCAGATATAACAATTTCATTTAGGTTTCAACATTTCAAGGTCCTTTATTGTTGCAAATGCCATCAAGGGCCATTATCCGCTTTAACTACTTACTATGTATATATTACAATCAGAATAAATAATCCGACTGCATCACTGGCTTGATTTTCTCATTTATACAGGCAATGGTAATACACTGGGACACCTTGCAGCTGCAGGTGGACATGCAAAGTGTTTCTGTCTCTTATACACATCTAGATGTGTATAAGAGACAGACACAATAATGAATTCATTTTATAGGAGCTGACTGTACACTTGCTGACAATAGAGGGCGGTCACCAGCTCACCTGGCAGCGCAGAAAAACCATCCCAAAATCCTGGAGGCGATTTTTTTTTCCGTACGAAACATTTACATGAAACTCCACTCGGGCCGTCTCGACTGAATCGACTCGGGCCGAAAATCTCATATTGCAGAATTCAGGAGGTCAAAAGGT
>NW_022699643.1:142155-154560 GCF_011630105.1 Anneissia japonica | reverse complement strand
CGTCTTATGTTTTCATTATTTTATTATTTTTTTAATCTTGTCCGTCATATCGTTCATAAATTCGTTCATGTCCGTTTAATGTGTTTGTTGTTTTATTTGTTTAAATCATACCCATCTTATGCGTTTGTAATTTATCTGTTTGAATCACGTCTTATACGTTCGTTCGTGTATTGCTGTCTCTTATACACATCTTTCCTATGAATAGTTCTAGAAAAAGCAATATACTGGCATTAAATTGCGTTTATCCCGTCAATATTCATGGCAAAAACATGAGTTTGGCCTGATTATAATACAGTATAAAAGTGTATAGGAAATTTCAGAGGGTTTCGAGTCTTGGTATTCGACATTTCGGTTTTAAATTTTACAGAATAGCTCAATAACAAATGACAGGATATAGTATTAAAATTAATTCATAATAATGAATGAAACCTATGATAAAACATAAAAAAGAGACTTGTCGATAAATTACAGTACATCAAAATCACGAGATAAACCGACGCAAACAAGTAGAACAAAAACGTCGGAAAACGAACCCTAATTCGCGAAATGGAATCGTCCAACATTTTTTATCAGTACCTTGAACCACTCGTCGGCAACGCGAAGAGATTTTAATCCCCAACCACGCGTTCTAGACGGGTATACGCGTTGCTTTATTTTGCGAGGCTCCCTAAATATTCCCTTTTGTGCAATAATTTTCCTGGCTTCTGGACCCCATTGGAAGTAAGTCTAGTGGACAAACATGCATTCAAATAATTCTCTCTTTATACATTTTTTTATAATTTTTATGTATTTTCTCATCATTTTAATGTGTCATTGAATGCAAAATAAATTAAATAAAAATTAAACAACTTTTTAGTTGGGTTTTTAATTTTATATTTCTTAAAGGGTTTGCATGGCGAGTATCAATAACAAAATCATTAACTTTTGGTACACCATGTGTTAAAATACTGTACTATGGTTTTTGAGGTAACCACTGGTTGGTTGTCTCAACATTTCGGGAGATAGGAATTTTAGTTTACAAATTCTATGGTAAAGAAAATGTAATTTCTCATATTTCTTTCCTCTGCAGAAAATCAGCACAATTGGATGCAAGCAAAAAATCTTGGAAGGACCAAAAACATAAAAATAAGGATGAACAAAATGAAACTGAATTACCACCTAGGGATTTAGCTGCACGATATTTTATTGCTTGAAGAGGAAGAGTTCAATTTATTTATAAGAGAACTAAGCTTATAACTTGGTTTATATCATTTGTTTTTTTTAATTAAATAAATTTGCAATTTTTTCAAATTTTGTGTCTCATTGAAAAGTGATAACTAAAATTGTTATCATTGTGAAAGAGTTAATTACAGTAGAACCCCTGTTAAGGGGACACCTTCGGGACCAAAAAAAGTGTCCCCTTAATAGGGGTGTCCCCTGAATAGGTATGTTGTAGAAGTGGTTTGGTACAGTGGGAACGATATGATTTCCCAACCTCGACTTTGGGGTTTCAATCCCTCACTGTACTGTACATTTCGGGTGTGTCCTTGAGCTGAGGCACTTTATCTGTATTGCTTCTCCTATAATCACCTGTCTTGTTGGGCTCGTAGGTAGATCATACAGGCCCATATGGTACATGTTATGCCCTCCCAATTTCATCAAACTATCACTGCATGGGTTCTCTCCACCCAGGAGTATAAATGGGTACCTGCTGCGGTTGTCTACTCCTGCAATGTTTTGTGTTTACAAAGAAAAGGCGCTGTATAAATAATATAAATAATAATAATGATGTTAAATTATAACATTGAATGAATTGTTCTTACTTTGAGACTGCTGTAGTTGTTGTGACTCAATGATAAAAAAAATTAAGTGTCCCCTTAATAGGGGTTATTTGACCATTTGACACACTTAGAAACTGTCCCTGTCCCCTTAGTAGGCGTTGGCTGTAGTGTTAAAAGATATATTTCCCCTCGTTTCACGGAAAAGTGTCCCCTTAATAGGGGTGCCCCCTGAATAGGGGTGTCCAAAAGGAGGGGTTCTACTGTATTTGGTTTTTATATTTTACCAAAGATGGATTAATAATTATTGTTATGTAGGATTTAAAGTTTGCTTATATTATACACTACAATAAACAAAAGTAGAAAGATTATGTAAGCATCACTTGAACAAGATACAAGTTCACAAAATTTGTTTATAAAGATTTTGTAGTGAAGACATTGTTTTTTATTTTTTTACACCCTGTTCCCAATCATGGTAATTAGCATTTTAATATTTTTATATCAAGATATTAATCAATTTTCTTTAAGTTTGCTTAAATTATGCCTTTTTTGATTCATCATGATTAATTAATGAGATAATTTCTAAAATTGTCAAAATCTGCTCATTAATTGAATTATATTGTCAGGCCTACCCATGTTTTTTGTATTTTTCTATTTGTTATTATTTGGTTACACCATTTGTTGTTGAATCGAATTGAATTTCATTCAGGATTGTATTGTAGTAACTATTGGTCATAGAAACTAGATGTGCAGGTACTGATGTATTTCTTATAAAATATATTTGAAATAAAAATGTGAGTGTGACTCATTCAATTTAACAATTTTAACTGCATCATTTGGTTGGTGAAAAAAATGCTGATTTCATGTTAAAATGTAATTTAACACAATTTGCATGTAGGCCTATTTTAAATACTTAAGATATGAGAGCTGTACAAACATCTAGTCCGAGTACCATTTTGAGGCATCTAGAGGTAACAAACTGTATGACCTGTATTTTCAACATGGAGGACATTGGTTGTAATTTCATTACAGGGGCGGAATGCGATCTTTTTTTTCCTATACGAGAATTGCCAATGAATAAGAATTAGGCAGCCTGATTGGCTGTTCTATATGTAACATGACCCCTTAAATTCAGTCAGGCATGCAACACGTATTCAAACACGGAGTAATTCTGAGTCGGGTAGGAACTGGGGGTTCCCATGCACCCCCAGGATATTATTTTTTTAACTAACATGTTTGTAATTGTCAATGTGTCTCATGAAAGAATTTTGATGTTCCCATCGAAAAAGAATGTCCCATGGGTTGTTTTGTGGCCATTTTGGCAGCCATCTTGGATTTTCAACGAAAATCATTAATTTTTATAATTCATTGACTAAAAATCATATAAAATCAAATGAACCTCTAAGTGTACATAGTAAGCAGTATTTATGTTCTTAATACAAACAAATTTACTTCGCAATACATTTGGCGGCCATATTGGCGGCCATAAGGAATTTTCAATGAAAATCATTAATTTGTATATTTTAATAACTAAAAATCAGATTTAATCAAGTGAACCTTTAAATTTACATTGTAAGCAGTGTTTATGTTCCCAATACAAAACACTGACTTCCCAAACGTTTGGCGGCCATATCGGCAGCGCATATCGGCAGCCATTTTGGTGGCCATCTTGGATTTTCAATGAAAATCATTAATTTGTATAATTTATTAACTAAAAATCATATAAAATCAAGTTAACCTCTAAATATATATAGTAAGCAGTGTTTAAGTTCTCAATACAAAACCTTGACTTTCCAATACATTTAGCAGCCATTTTGGTGGCCATCTTGGATTTTTTTTTAAATCATTAATTTAAACTAAAATCACGTTTGGGAGGATCTTCGCAATAGGGGTTTCTGAGCTGGTAGAACTATTTGACCTTTGTCAACCAGTTAACTCAATCCGGGGTTTTCGACCACCCTTGGGGTTTCGGAGAGTGTAGAACTTTGTGTTGGCAAAGGCTCAGGGTGTGTTACCTTCCCTTACACTCAAATAGTCGGCATGACAATAGCGCACAAACACGCACCAAATAAGTGGGAGGACCCAGCCTCTACACATCCATTTACATGCTTAATCAACCCACCTCTATTGATTTTTACTCCAACATGTTCACCCACGACAAATTTTCTCAAGTGCTCTACCTTACTGGCAGTGACCACTTGTTTTATATGCCTTAGGGTTTAATAAGACAAACCTTATTCTGGGGAGAATGCCCAAACGACATATGAAATGATTGCCCTGTTATAGTCTGCAGTGTCACTCTATATGACAACAGAAAGTTAAAAAGTCTAAACATTCAAAGAGAACTTTTCTCCTCCTCCCTGTAAACTTTCAATCAAGTACTTCTTAGTGCTTTCTTACAAATTTGAACGCTGCACCATTAGATGCTGGATAATATGGAGCAACCAATGTATGTTGAATACCATTTCAAGTAAAAAATAATTCAACTCTTCTTATCGGAATTGCGGTCCATTATCTGAAAGAAGCTCAATCGGTATGCCGAACATAACAAGCCAGTTTCTTAAAACATTTACGGTTTTACTATTAATAGTGTTGTTTGGAACAACTAAACACACTACACTCTGAAGAAAGTGATAATATTTTTTGTAAGAAAAGGATGGTTATGGAAATTTGATTTTTTACAGCCGAGCATAAAATAAAATAATGGAATATCTAGTGATCGTCCAACGTCCAGCCTGCAATTGAATATCTTCCTTCTTCCTTCTATTATAACCCAACAGTAGTTCGGTGAAGGTGGAAGGATAGGTCGACTCCACCACCCTTTTCCACCATCACTAGGCTTGGGGCATCAACATATTTAAAATCATTTGAAGTTAGTTCAGACATAGGTTGTCTCTGCTAGGCTTCCGTGTAGCCACCAACCTCATAAGTTTTGAGAACATACTCCTGTCAAATCTCCAATCTCCATGGATGGTGGTTTCCTCTGACTGCTTCCGTGGCTCCTTGATGACAAAATAGTTTGTGAATGGCTGGTTGATAGGGTAGAATTTGGAAAGAGGGGTTGAGATTTGGAAAGACTTCTTCACCAGTACTTGAGACAAAACCACCAAATCCTGGAACAAGTTGTTTCTCTACGTTCCCCTCTGCACGTGCCAGTAACATATGATACTCTCGGATGCACTCTGCAATTTAGCGCAGGCAGAATGAATGCAGCTCCCAACATGACATATATAAACTGATGCCATGATCTTGGCCATATCCACTCTCATGAGTGCATCTTGCCTCATGCGTAGACATTTAGAGTCCGGAGCATTTTATCCCAGTTACTCGGGTTTGAGTTTGATCTTTGGACGCTTCATGTCTACAAGCGAAGCAAATTGAGCTCCTTGAAAGGGGATATGATCGCGACCCTGGCACCAGTTCAGGTTGTGCTGGGCCCAAATTTTCTGGGGGAACTGTATTCAATCTTTATACACTGAACAGTATAACAAAGTGCATTCGAGAGTATCATGTCTGGTTACTTGCATATTGTTAGCAGCGGAGAGAAACAACTTGTTCCAGGATTTGGTGGCTTTGTCTGAGGTACCAGTAAAAAACTCTTCTGAAAGTCAACCATCGCCAGTATTACCCCTATCTACCAGCCATGCACAAAATGTTCAGTCATCTATGGAAGCAGTGATGCCACTATGGAGATTGGTCAGGAGTGTGTTCTTAATACTTTTAAACTTGGTGGCTGCAATAAAGCACCCACAACCTATATCCCAACTTTCAACCTGTGAACCATCGGCTTGGTTACTTCAAGCAAGCTTATAGGCCGATATTCTGTTGCAACAAGTTTTGTGATCTTTCTTAGATTATTATGTACCACTCTGGTAAATTTTATGATGATCTCTTTTTTATGATCTTACTAAAAGGCAGACAAACAACAGCGAATGCATAACCTCCTTGGCGGCAATAATATTAATGTATATGTAGAGCGGGCCCTTCATTAATTAGAGTCATATTAAAGAATTACATGATTTTATAAGGGATTTTCTTTGAAAAACATCCACTAAAAAGTCTAATTGGATGTAACGGCATTTGTAGTACAATAATAAGTTTTATTGTGAGACTAAACATTGCATCTGACTGGTGTTCATTGGTGTGGATAGCATTTGTGAACAGGGAGCTTGAATCAAATTGGCCAGAGAAAATCATGGTCGTTGGGTTTGACCATTAATTTATAGTTTGTACCGTGGTGATTATTTTTTTATATTTTTTATACCATATATTAGGCCTATACCATTAAAAAGTGCTTTTTCACCAGGATCAGAGCATTTTGTATTACATTTTGAGTGTAAATAAAGTTACTTCTCATATTGTTGTAGTTTCAATCAAAAATCTAAATTCGTTTATGAGATACTTTGAGGATTACAAAAATGTTAGTTAAAAAATGTATCCTAGGGGTGCATGGGAACCCCCCCCCCCCTTTCCTACTAGACTAAATGCGAAGTTGAGCCATTCTTGAATAAATAGAAGCTCGAAACCTAGAGGGCAATTATTAGACCAGGGGAACAGTTGTAAACTGTTTGCTGATTAGGCCCCTAACACACCATAGCTTTTGATTTCATAGTATTACTACTGAATTAGACCTAGTAAAATATACTGTGTAAGCTGTCCCTTATACACCTCTAGATGTGTATAAGAGACAAGGTTACTTAGAAGTTCAATTTAGTCCAAACTAGATTTTGATTGGTCAAACCTGCAGCATCATTTCTACATTGACTGATTTTTAATAATCGTTTATTACTCATCTGAAAGAGACAGAAATATAGGCCCTACGCATTTTCATTTTGGTTTTATTTATTACAAACATATTCTTTCACCATCAATACACATTGAGGCCGGCCCTTCTTTTATGTTAAACGATCTATCTTAAATGTTCTTTCTATTTGAGTTGGGACTGCTATGTGTTCAATTATCTTAGAAGGTAAAGGAGCACAAGCACTAGTTAGGGGGCCTACTCACACTCATTATTTTTATTTTTTATTTTTTTATTATTTTTTATTTTTTTTTATTTTTTTTTTTTTTAGCTTAAGGCTTTTTCATTTTCATTTTGGTTTTATTTATTACAAACATATTCTTTCACCATCATTACACATTGAGGCCCTTCTTTTAAGTAAAACGATCTATCTTAATTTTTCTTGGGTTTTGGACTATTATGTGTTTAAATAACCTAGAAGGCTAACCCTAAAAGACCCTACAAAATGGGCGCGAAGCGCACAAAAAATATTTGTGTTTAATTCTATATTCGTCGGAATTTATCAAAACTCCCTAAAATTTGCAATTTTTAGAGGAAATCGGTCCACTTTAACAAGAAATCGGCACTTTCAAGGGGTGAAAGGGCATCTTCAAGGGGTGGGGAAAGATTTTCCACAGATGGATATTTTCCCCTTGTTCCCCGGTGGTTACACCACTGTGAATGAAGAATATTTGGCGGCTTAGATCGAAGGAGCTATGGACACATTTTTAAGTGGAGAAGGGGTTGCAGGGTGTGTTGTGATTCTGGTCATTATGATATCTTCCTTTTTATTCTTGTCTTTAGTTTTCTCTTCTCTTCTTCTTTTCTTTTCAGTCTCTCTCCTCTCTTTCTTTTCTCTTATTACCCAGCCCGGTACGACAGCTTGGTCAGCCAGGTAAAAACCGTTAGGGTCCCCCCCCCGCCTGTTACGCCACTGGGTGGGTATGGTAGGGGGTGTCTCCTCCTACCAAAACGAGATTTTTTTTATTTAAAAAATGGGACTTCTAGATGTTCTGCTTGACTGATCAGACCAGACGAAGCGATTGCTGAGACAGATTTGGCTTGGCGTAGGCAGTACAGTACTGGGATGCCCCCGCGAAATGTTTCTGTTCTAGACGCCCGAAAATAACATTTGAGGCGTTCTGGGCTATCATTTTTCCCCCTTTTTTTTGTCCCCCCCAAAAGGGGGGGCCGGGGCCGGGCCGCCCCCCCCCCCCCCCCCTCAAAATCCGTCCCTGCTATCAGCATTGTTTAATTGTGCAGCCAAATACAAGGGCGTGTAATTAAATGATGTAGTCCATCAGGGATCCGACCTCACTAACAACTTGGGTGGAGGAGTCTAAGATTTAGAAGATATAAGTTTGCAGTTATGGAGATGTAAAGAGCATGTTCCATCAAAGTCCGTGTTCCAGAAGAGGACAGAAATGTGTTGAAGTATTTATGGTGGGCTGATGAAGGTATGACCGATGTTACAGAATACCGAATGTGTGTGCACCTCTTTGGAGAAACGTGGTGCTGTACATTTGCTCTACGTCGTACTGCTATGGAAAATCAAATATATCCATTTGAAATAACTGAACGAGTAAAATGAGATTTTTACTTCGATGATTGATTTGGCATCTGTTGATAATGAAGCGGAAGATATAAGGACTGACGGATTTGTTGGCTACTGGTGGATTCAAGTTAACAAAATGCCTGAGCAATAGTCCTGCAATTGTGAGCCATCCCAGAAGAAGGTCAGGCAAATGGTATTAAAGGTTTAGACTTAGACCAGAGCGCCTTGCCGGTAGATAAAGCCCTCGTTGTTCAATGGAAAGTTAGATGCCTTTGAGTTTGCTGTAAAGGGAAGTAATGTGGATTTTACTAGAAGAGAGATGCCGAGTTTATTGAGTTCCGTATTTGATCCCAACGGTCTAATCGCACCATTTGTGTTTACAGGTAAACGGTTGGTAACTATGATTAGCATAGGCATATTTATATCATTATACAATATTATGACTTTGGTAACATTCAAAGAAAGTATTCAGAGTACTTATATTAATTGATTTATTGTCTCATAATGATTAGTCACCAGATATTACCGGATTATACAAAATATACCAGAGAGGTATCAGATTGTATATTAAAGAATATTTTTCTGCGTCACACCCAACGCTATACATCATGATGCCAGTAACATGCCATGCATTGACATGGAAGGCTGATTGGACTCAGTAATTAAATGAGGGTGTTGTGGAACAGCTTGCTCATTCCCAATGTCTATGGCAATTTGTCAGTTAAAACCCATAATTAATTCCTTTCCGAGCCACTGGGGCTCATAGGGCTGGAGCTTATTCCCAGTTTCTGTAGTGTGAAGCGGATGAAAGTTGTACTCCCCCTGGACAGGACACTAGTCCATCGCAGGTTAGTCCCCAGCAGATTGCTGGTACCCATTGGTACAGCTGGGTGGACTGAAGCAATGTAGCTAAAGTGCCTTGCCCAAAGACACAAGCGAATCTGCACAGCGGAGACTCGAAACCCCGACCTTACGATTGAAAGTCCGAACCTCAACCGCTGCACCAAACAGCTGCCCTTATATTAATTAAATCATATATATTTTGTGATTTTTTTTCTATGTAAAGAAATTTTCATTTCCACAAAGGTAAATTAATCCCCAACTCATGTGTCACTGTGCTGATTTGTGTACAGTTGTGGTCAGGAACTTTATTGTAGCTGTAGTGAGGTGCTCATGTATCATGGGTAAACCAAAGAACCTGGTAGCCCTTACATTGTAAAGCTGCTTTTGAAATTATAACATTAATATATTTTATCCTCTATCATGAATATCTGAATTTGTCAAGATAGATACATGCAATAAATGTGGTACTGTACAATGAGATTAAAGGGGGGGGGGGGGGGGCGGGGATGAGACAAGTGGCCAGATATTGCTTATTTAACCTTTCCTGAGTTCGGGAAAAATACTTAAAAAATTCAAAATGTTGAGATGTAAGGATAATTACAGAAACAAAACATGATATGATGAGACAGGAAAATCAGGTGAAAACGAGGCTGATCACTTTTTTCAGTAGCTTGGTAGCATTTTCTAACTAACTCATTAATATTCAAGACAAGTCTGTCAATTAATTTTTGGCGAGCAGCTGATCGAAAAATCGTCCCGACTATCGAGCGACTAGCCTAGATACAGTACAATAGTGTGAAGTCGTGAGTTTTTGTGATCGTTTACGTACGCAGTTACAGAGAGACGGTTTAGTCAATAGTGTGGACCCTAGTGTCATTTCGCGAGATAGGCTTGCCCAAAGCAATTTTATTGCATTTTCTGGATATTTTGGGTATGCTGAATCCAAAAATGCAAGGGTCCATTTTTTCAGAGATTGCCTTGGCGGCCATTTTGGAATTTCAAAATGGCCGCCATTTTCACAATAAAAATAACAATAACTGTGCCATTAGAGCAAATATCAACTTCATTTTGGCAACAAACCCTATATTTTCAATGTCAATCTGTCCAATGGTGAGATACTTACGAATCATACATGGCAGCCATATTGAATTTCAAAATGGCTGCCATTTTCATAGAAATAATAACCATAATTGTGCTTTTAGAGCAGGTATCGACATGATTTTAAAAGGGTCATTTCGCAAGATAGGCTTGCCCAAAGCAATTTTATTGCATTTTCTAGATATTTTGGGTATGGTGAATCCAAAAATGCAAGGATCCATTTTTTCCGAGATTTTTGTGGCGGCCATTTTGGAATTTCAAAATGGCCGCCATTTCACATAAAAAATAACAATAACTGTGCCATTAGAGCAAATATCATCATTTTGGCAGCAAACCCTATATTTTCAATGTCAACCTGTCCAATGGGGATATTCTCACTGATCATTAATGGCGGCCATCTTGAATTTCAAAATGGCTGCCGTTTTTACTGTAAAAATAACAATAGTTGTGCTATTAGAGCAGGTATCAACTGATTTTGGCAGCAAACCCTATTATTTTCAATGTCAACCTGTCCAATGGTGAGATTCTTTAAAGTTATTTAAAATCAATACCGTACTTTTATTATTGGAATAGGCCTACATATCATAAGAATCATGAGATTTGCCTTTATAATTACATTAATAGCTGAAGCCTCCAAGGGGAGGGGTTACACATGTAATGGGAACACCTCTCCCCACACCATGACCAAATTCCCCCGTTTTTTACTATCAAAATGTTAGCATTTATGAAAACTGCATTATTTTTTTTAAAGTAAATATGTTGATTGAAAAAGATTTATTACGAACTTAATAACACATTAACCAGTACAATGGTGATATTCACATGAAGAACGGAGGCCAGCTGCCTTTACTCAAAATGACTGACATTTTTTTCAGATGCATGTCAAGTGTTTTTACAATATCAGCCACTCCGGTATTAATCTAGAAATGACATAAGAGTTCCTTAATCAGCAGATCAACATATCTTGTTAGAACAATAAAACTTGTGTCATGCTATTCTTTTCTGCCATCTACACATTTGAAACTTGAAAATATTTCATTAGGTATTATTGTTTAAGAGTTTGCATGACGAAGTAACAATAATAAAAAAAAGTGTACCGGTAGATGTTGGTGGTAGTAGATATCTACATGGTGTAGAGCAAACTGGTGTAGTCAAACATGAACAAGATCAAGAACCACAAGGGAAACCATTACACCAACCCACTCTCTCATCATTAATGATTGAATTGGTAGGCATACATACCACCTATGCCCTTCAAATTAGCCTCATTGTATACTACTAGTTTTTAAAGCAAATTCAGTTATTATGGTGTGTAGACGTCTGTTCAGGCACTTTAAAAGTGCTTGAACAGACGTCTACACCATAAAATCGGGCAGAAAATTAGAGTTCTTGCGCTTTTTTTTCTGGAACTCAAATTTAGCCACCACTACGACTGCTTTGGGTGCTGGAAGAGTAAAATATGTTGTTGGCATGACCCATTAATATTGCTCCCATAAACAATTCTTTCTTGACTGAGATAATATTTTAATTTTTAAAGTGTCATGTACAGACTTGTACATAAGTCATATCAAGGTAACACAGTACTTGCAATTTTCCTATTTTTTCATTTGCAATAACCAGCATTGATATAGGGTGGCAAGTAAGCATGTATTAGTTTTGTGTCTAAGGCAGTCTATAAAATACAGTAAGCATCAATATGTCTGTCATTTGATGCATCCTGATAATGTTTAACATCTTCCGACAATTGAAAGTGTTGACCTTGGTATCTGTTCCCTAATCAATAACCAACTTTTTAAACTGCATTCTCCAAATGGATGTGCCCATGTGCCATAGATGACTTGATTTTTCCAAAAGATAATATCTATCACAGACACATGGTTTATTGCCAAATTTCTTTCGATGTCATATTAATTGGTTTTGGTTTGTTCTTTTAATAGTTTGCACTTCACTAAATCTTGAACATCGTATCTGTCGAATTTTGAACAAAGTTGGACTGTTTTATCTGGCTTGTAATCGTTATTCTGTGTCTTTGATGCTGTCATTATTTATTATTGATATAGTGATCATGTTAAACTCTAACCATTAGCAAAGATAAGTAAACAACCTCTGTTTTTGTTCTATTAACTTGATACGTTTTCCCCAATCCCACAAGTATATTTTGGTATTTCCAAATGGTAAAAATACCAATGAAGTAGATCTAACTCTTATTTTTTGGAAAAATAACCCATAGTGAACAAAAAAGTAGTTTGCGCATTCCTTGTTCTACTGTCTTTGCCGATACCTCCTTGCCCTGTGCACCTAATTGTGATCTCTTCCTTTAGAAGTAATTGACTGCGATTTAATTTAATCTGCATGGGAATATTAACTGTGGA
>NW_022699643.1:139986-141903 GCF_011630105.1 Anneissia japonica | reverse complement strand
TCGATATTTACGTTAAATTTCTTAGATATTTTAGACTTAAAAAAACATACGTATGACAGTTTTGTTCACTCAGTTACCATTCTCCAACTAACGTGTAAAAATCTGCATATCTATCTGCAGCTTGCCGACTGGTGGTATTGTGTCGGCAAACCTCTCCAGGTGTGATGTAAGCAGGAGTCCCTGGGTCTTGTTGTGGGTCGACAAAAATTGTTAAAACACATGGGACTATTGGTGTACTCCCTCGTCTCTGTTAATATTATTGTCTTTACTTCTGAACCATTTAGATCCTTATTCATCTACTGCCGACATCAGTTCCCCCTGTAACTTGTAGTATTTCCAATCTGGGATGTGGTTGTGTGTGACCATATGTCCAGTGATTGCGGATTTGTGCATGTCTCATTAAGAAGAACCCATGTTGGCTCTAGTCGTACCCCTTTATTTATATTTTTCAACCTCATTTCATGTTCACCTATTAGTGGTCAAACCTTTTACTATTGGTCGCAATGACCACATAATAACTCTAAGGTGAGTGTTGCTCATGGAATCTTGTTTTTAGGATGCACTAGTTCTCTCAACTTATTTTGATGTCTGAATCATGTATTAAAGTTGTTTGTGCTCATTCGATCTGATCATACATAATCATGATAAAGCCCCTTTTGGATTTCTCTTTGGTGCTTTGTACTTTCGTCTTTCTGTCTTCATGGTCCAAGAAATGTATGATTCCACTTGAAATATAACCATTAGACAGGTTAATTTGTTGATAGGTTTGCAATTAAAACTTGGGTTTTGCAATTAATAATTGACATTACTTTGCAAAAAACTAAGCAGTTTGTGTGAGAAGTTTGTCGGCCATTTCGAAATTCAAAATGGCCACCATTCTTGATCCATGTGTATATCACCATTCGGCAGCTTGACATTGAAAACACAGGGTTTGGCTACCTATTAATCATGTTGACCTGCTCTAATAGCACAGTTTTGTTTTTTATTACTGTGAAAATGGCAGCCATTTTGGAATTCAAGATGGCTGCCATTTATGATTCGTGAGAATATGACCATTAGACAGGTGTACATCGAAAACATATGGTTTGCTACCAAAATCAAGTTGATACCTGCTCTAATAGCACAGTTATTGCTATTTTACTTTCAAACTGGCAGCCATTTTAAAATTCAAGATGGCTGCCATTTATGGTTTATTAGAATATCACCATTGGACAGGTTAACATTGAGAATATAGGGTTTGGTACCAAAATCATGTCGATACCTACTCTAATAGCGCAGTTATGGTTACTTTTATTGTATAAATGGCGGCCATTTTGAAATTCCAAAATGGCCGCCAAGACAATCTCGGAAAAAGTGGACCTTTGCATTTTTGGATTCAGCATACCAAAAATATCCGGAAAATGCAATAAAATTGCTTTGGGCAAGACTATCTCGCAAACCTGTTTTTTTGGACATTAGGTTTCTCACTACAACGTCAATTCAATCATGGAGGAATAATTCAATTGAATTAATAAACGTATATCAGTCCGATGACTTGATTTGTTTGTTTATCCTACACCTATGCCTAGGATTAGTACAGTCAGTGTCTACCCAGCAGCAGTAGCGCACTCCTGTCCAGGACACTGCTCCAGTCCCGCAGCAGGTGAGTTCGCACGCAGCCATATCCAGGTGACGGTAAAGATAATAGGTTTCTACTACTAGACTTGTCATGCCATACCATCTTTGTCACATTAATTGTATACTATAGGCCTGGTCCTATAAAAAACTGTCTAGGCCTAGGCCTAAATGTCTAAAAAATGCACTGTCTAAATAAAGGTGATGTGCTATAACACTACAGTACAGTATATCATCAGAACCAACACCAATTCCTGTAACAATAAGATTATTATTGATATACACGTAGGCCTAGAAGCTAGG
>NW_022699643.1:137421-137993 GCF_011630105.1 Anneissia japonica | reverse complement strand
AAAAACCCAGGGCAGTCTTCACAGCTTCTGGGAACTTGTCCCTAATCGCCCACACAGTGCAAGATGGGATGACCCTTCTGTCAGATTTCTTTAGCCTGTTAAACACCTACCAAATGAAAGCCATTGACATCCAACATGTCGGCATTTCCTGTAAGAAGAGAAGTACGGTACAATAAAAAGTTTGAACAGACTAGTTAAAAAAAATCAGAGTGACTAATCTTACACCATTCAAAAATAATTAGTATTGATATTACAATGTCTTTATAAGGAATTAATCATTCTGGCACTAATCATCAATGATAATTTTTGTTGAGAAAATATATATTCTAATTAACCATCACTGTGAAAAGCCCATATTCAAATGTATTGCAAAGTGGTGTAACATAGCAATTATTTTATTAATATTAATAAACAATTATTTTGAATAGAATTTATTATTTCGTTAATATAATACTTTTTTGTAATATAAAAATAAAAATTAGTTTAAAAATTACAAATGAAGATAAAACAATATATGTATAATAGACTATCTTGTTTCTCAATCTTTTCTAATGTACAGTAATAATAATGCC
>NW_022699643.1:137069-137323 GCF_011630105.1 Anneissia japonica | reverse complement strand
TTTGAACTAATCTGAATACTGTATATAACCATTGCCAATGTATTATGCAGACGTTAAGTTCTGTGCACATTTTTCCAAGCCATTTTCCGCGCAAATTTGAGCTAGCTTTCAAGGCATCATCCACATTCATAGGCGTAGATCCCGGGGGGGATGGAGGGGATATATCCCCCCCAATATTTGACAAGGGGGGGATGGTCCATTGTATCATCCCCCCCAATATTTTGACTATGTATGGGATAAAATGGAGCTTTACA
>NW_022699643.1:136113-137060 GCF_011630105.1 Anneissia japonica | reverse complement strand
CTTCAAAAGACTGTCACAGAAATAATTTGCACTGTCTTATGCGCTTACAAAGATGAAAATTAGCATAATGTATTAATGTTGATAACAAAATTACTTTATCTGGTACCAATCTAAGCTCTTCTTTCCTTAGCTGTTAGATGTGCTTGCAAAGAGAGCCACATTTCACACTGAAGGGTGTGTACGACATCAGTAATGTTATGTCAATTCCAAGAATGTTTAATGTTATATCGGTTAATGAGGAATTTATTGATTAGGCCTATAATAGCAAATTGCATCAATTTATTTTGCAAAATCAAGGTTTCCAGCTTCAGAGGGGGGCACATCTCCTGTCCGCACAAGGGCACACATTGGCGCTATCACCAGGCGCGTAACAGTGGTCTGGGGTCAGAGTGGGTATTTATTTATTTATTTAATTTATTTCAACCATCTTTAAAGAGGGTAACCCTTCTAGTTTAGCCCAGTAGGTTAACTGATATTCAGGGCCCTCTTTAATAAATTTCAAGAACAGTACAAACAACATCATATCATCATCATCATCAACATCATCATAATAATAATAATAATAATAATAATAATAATAATAATAATAATAATAACAATAACAATAACAATAATAATAATAATAACATCATACAATCCTCATTTCCCGGTTAGTAATTTACCATACCCACCCTACACCACCCCACTCCCCATATAGAAAACAATACGACATTATATTATTTATAATATAGGCCAAACACGTGTGTTTGAAACTAAATATAAGCATTTTCATCATTGTTTTATTTATTACAAACATATTCTTTCACCGTTATACACATTGAGGCCCTTCTTTTAGGTTAAAATGATCTATCTTAAATTTGTCTTTCTTGAGTTTGGGACTATTATATGTTTAAATAACTTAAAAGGATAAACCTAAATAAGCCCTAAAAAATGCGCGCGAAGCGCAA
>NW_022699643.1:118046-135041 GCF_011630105.1 Anneissia japonica | reverse complement strand
ATCTTATAACACTAGCTCAAAATCCTGTAGCACCAGTTTTTTTTTGGGACCCAGTTCACGAGCCTCGTTTTCGAATACCGCGCTCCAAAATCGAGTGCCGTCACCGTCGTTGTGGTCGCCCATCCCTCTATTTTAAATTAAAAATTAATTATTTCATCGCCGCACCCCCCCCCCTTTAACCCCAAGTTGAATTAGGTAAAACAGACATTGTAAACTCTACTGTAGTTGTAAAATTATCTTAGATTCTACTCCTGTATAATGAGTACAGGTTTACCACATTCACGGCCATGAACAAGAGTACAGGGGAGCCATGAACAAGTCTACTCGCAGCTGTATGCTCTTCTTTTGTATTTTCTATTGTAACTTTATATCATTGTAACTTTATTGTATATTTGTGTGAATTCAAATAAATAAATAACACACTGGTAATGCTACCAGTCACTAACTGCAAGAAATACTTGAGCACTAAAGCATGTACTGTAGCAATCTTAAAATAAATTTAGGTTGTTTGTTGTGATATTACATGCAACTGGAGAATTATTTCTACCCTTAAAAACTTGTGGCAAATAGAGAACTCTAATACAGCATGGCAGAGAATGTGCTGAAGTGCAACCAATTCCTGATCCGATCCACCAGTAAAATGACCAGGAATTTTTCCTCATCGAAGTCTCTGGACCAGCACTGCATTCTGTAGTTTGGCATCTTCAATTGTCTGATTGTCCACACTGTATTCCTTATTTGGAAATTTTGTCATTAGAACAAAGCTCTGGGCTGCATATTGGGGATGTGATCTGTATTCATCACTTAAGGAAAACAAACATTTGAAATTCTACCAATTAATTTATTGTAGCACACAAAATACAGCTCTTTTAGCCTAAGTATTGTATGAATTCCACAAGCTTTTACCAATACCTTTGTTTTTTTAATGTGTGAATCTAATTTTTGCAATGAATCTAAAAAAATTAATATCACAAATCTAAATTGTGTAACTTAATGCTGCTTACAACAAATAGTTTAATTTGTAAATAGTTAAATATTGAAAATATTGTACTCCCTCTTTGTTATAGCATAATTTTAATATTTTTACGGAAATCTAGTAATTTTTTAAAAGTTTAATATCACTATAAGTAATAAAAAAAAAAACATATTCTCAAAGAATTTAACATTGCTTTACCAAATTATTACAGTTATGTAAGCTGTACAAATCAACATAATAATAAATACTGTAAAACCTATAGATTTGAAGCCCAATGGGCTTAATCTCAAAAAGAAGCCCATCTCGAATTGAAGCCCACCTCTTCAGTTTGCAAATTTAGCCTCTAAAAGAAACCCATGGGTTTTTCAAGATAGCATAGGCGTCTTTACGAGATAGTAGTGTACGTACACTGTACATGAATTTCAAAGATACAAAATAATTAAAAACATGCTTGGTTTGCAGTATACAGTAGTATAGGGGAATAATGTATACAGTAGTATAGGTGATTAATACTGCTTAATACACTACATGATACAGAGTGATGTCAAAGTGGCCCTATTTATAATTGTTTTATAGTACTACTTCCTAAAACTTACAGCATTCATTCTCAAAAGGTCTTAAATTTGAGGTTTTACAGTATACAGTACTGTACTAAAATATGTTGTATTACTTTAGATTTGATAACTCTTACAGAGACTGGCTCGGTAAGCAATACAGGGGTCACAAGTTAGAAGCAGCATTCAAAAACACTTGGCTTATTTCTTTTTCTGATATGGATTCCCAGGTCTCGCTGATCCAGTTTATCACTTGATATCGTGATGGAGCCTTTAAGCTCGCATCAAATGTCCTTTCCTTATTAGTCGACAGCCAAGCCTTCCAAAGTTCATAAAACTTTTTCTTAAATGGCACATTTATACAGGCATCTATTCATTGGGAAACATTAGTACAAGCACCAGGTATGCAAACTGTTTCTATGTTCAATTTTTATAAGTTCACATGTTTTAGTTAAGTTATAAATACTGTGTCGGTTCAAAATTAACAACAATGGGTCAGTTTCATCAAAATCTCGTAACACATTCAGTATACTGCCTAACCATTGGCTGTGTATCCGTCCATTAGAGGAAGTTTCTATTCTAACATTAGCTGGCATGCAAAATGGAGATTTAACAGGTGGAGATATAACTCCATTTTGTTTCTTTAAGACAATACATGCTGGTAACGTATGGCCATCAGCACAAACACAAAAACAGACTGTGAATCCTCTCTTCCATAATATACTTTCTCCACTATCTCCTGTTGTTGGTACCTGTATTAACTTTTTGCCAACAGCATTTGTTGGTGGTCTCAGAATTAACTCTTCTCTACATTCATTGGTCAGTGGCATCTGTACAAGATCCTCTTCACTGACATTTGTTGGTAATCCCTGAAAAAACTCTTCTCTGCTATCATTCATCTGTGGTATCCGTACAAGCTCCTCTTCACTGATATTCGTTGATGATCCCTGTAATAACTCTGCTATCATTCATCTGTGACACCTCTTTTCCACTGATATCTGTTGGTGGTCCATGCATTACCTACTTACATGTACGATGTCACTCATACTATCAAGCCTAACAACTATTTGGTGCTATAAGGAAGTTTTTTTATATTATGTTTTTTTTCGCTTGTTGATTATTTCCTTTTAGAATTGGATCATCTGCTGCTGGGAATCATTACAAAAATGTTTATTGGTTCTCAATTGTATGGCAACATTTGATCGTTTTTTCCATCTCGACAACCATCCACTTGATGCATTGAAATTATAAATGTTGAGTTGGTTGGCTAATTCACAGGCTTTACTCTGCAGCATAATATTAGTAACCTGTATTCTACGTTTACGCTGTTGGTCTAAGAAAAGTAGAAACGTGTAATACAATTCATACTGTTAGCTCAGTGGTTTTTTACCGCTATGCATCTTTTTCTTTTTACTCAATCCTGATGTACTACTAAGAAGAAATAACTCTTCGTAATTTCGATCCCACTCACAAATACGTTTCCTGTCGCATCCAAACAGCATAGCTGTTGGCTGTGGATGATTGGCTCGACTTATTTTCCCTATGCCACTGTATAATATCAACTTTTTCCTGCTTGTCCAAGACCTTCTTTTGAGAGATGCATTCTCTAACTTCCTTTCAGGAACCTTTTCAGGAGATTCTTTCTTAGCCTTTCCTCCCAGAATTTTTTTGAGAGACTGTTTCTTCTTGCCAGACATCTTGTTTAATGCTCAGTTAAGAAAACCAACATTTCAGGAACAAATTCTAAATCTAGCTCCAATTTAATCACTTAATTGACTATTTATCAACAGGAACAACATTTATCAGAACGTTCATGTAATTATCATTTAACTTAAAAATATTCTTGCCAGACATCTTGCTAAATGTTCATTAAAGAAAATGAACATTCCCCATTCTAAATCTAAAAACTGGATTATACATTCAGAGTACATGCTGAAACGTTGTGGTAGATTTTGACACCTTTTTTTGGTGTCAAAATTTTGGGTAAACATTGTCACTTTATTATATATTGTATTCTGTTATTTAGTGAACATAAACCTTTGTATCAGCGGCTCTCACTGAAGTAGTCCATTCCACATACAAATACCCTGCTACTGTACCTTCCACAGAACTGACTGTACTAACATACTTTGAACAATGAATACTCGCATAATGTTGCTTTCGTAGTGTGAAAACTCTTCGTTTTGCCCTTGTAAGACACCTAAAAGAATGGTGCTACAATATATTTCTTGTAGAATTGTACAGGTGTCTGGGCAGTAAATCATAACATTTTCACAATAATATTATATTATAATATAGAATAGTCTGAACATGAAATTCATAATAAAAACACAACTTCTTTTAAACGAACGATTCCAACAGGAAAACAATGTTGTGTTACTCATAAAATTGAATGCAATACATGTGGGAAATATTTACTGGTAAACCCAGCAATAATCGAAGGATAGACAAATCAATGAATGGACATACCTTCAGCAGTTGCTAAATGACTGGCCATATATTGAGAACAAATAGAAGTGATAACTAAAAATAAATTTATTCAATATAAAAATTAAAGAAGCAATTTAAAATAACGTGAATCACCACCACTGAGCAACAAGCTACCATCCACACTGTATAGCCTCTTTTCATGTGATACCACCAGCACCGGTTAAGTGGCAAATTCACCCCCAATTCAAGTTACCCTAATTTCAAAACAGTGCTTTACTAAGAAAAACAAGAGATACAAAAGCCAAATTTGGTTGGGAAGTAGTATTAACAAATGGTTTATGTTTCATGTCGAAAATTAGGCTCTATCAAGGTCATAAATCACCTAGAATATTGGTATGACTCATAATAATGTAAATTCTGTCCCACCCAAAACCTGTTCAGAACCATATGGGATTTTATTTTTATTTATTTTTGTTAAGCCACATATGGGGCAAGGATTGCCAATATAGTAAACCTTATCACTGTCCTACTCATGTAGCAATTCTTTTCAAAATATATAATGCACTACATAAATGTCTTAATAAGGATTAGGTAGGTACTTGTCCTTTTTTTGGTTGTGGTAAAAAAAATCAAGGCATTTAGCTACAGCACCACTACCCTAAGCAGTTTCCAAAAACATGAAAGCAGGGTCTCATCAATAAAACACCAAGAAATGTGACTTTGGAGAGACTGGCAATGGTCCCAAGTTATTTGAACTAAAAATGGAATACACACCAAAATCAACAAGCATATTTTTGTGGTGTATGACAACTGTGGAATGGCAGTGAACAAAAATAACTCTTGTAAACTTCAAAAAGCCTTCAACTTGGTCAATCAAAAAAGCATCCCACACAAAATAAATTAAAATTTATTCAGATCTTGTTTGAAGATCAAGTGAATTTGTGTAATTGTTGACAATGACAAGTTGCCCTAAAGTATGAGGGTGATTGAATTTTCCAACTAACCTGTGAAGAAAATAAAACAAAACTCAAATATGAAAAATGGTTCCTATATTCTCTGCCAGGCTATAATTTCAAGCACTTAGTGTCATTTAATGTTTAATGTCGTTTAAATCTCTGCATTTAATATAGAAACATTTGATATTTTTCCATATGATTTCAATGTTGTATTGAATGTTACAGGGATTTTGCAGATTTTATCACTGAAATACAGTTGCATGAAAACATAGTGAACAACCTTCTCCTGTATTTACATAAGCTTCTTCTGAACCTCTTGTAACAACTTGATAAAGTATACAATACTTTCCAAAAATACATGCCAATTATATGTATTATTTATATAGACATTCATCAAAGATAGTAACTAAGCCAGCCTATCTAAATTCATTGTTCTGTCAATTATATTACTGTATATTTATTAGACTTTGCTACAGACTTCATATTGTATATTTATATTATATATTCTATAATGCTGTTCCATATTATGATCCTATCATGTTGTTTTACTATATTTTAATTTTCCATTTTCTGTGTATATTTTTAATTTTGATCAATATACTATTGTTTAGAATCTATCCCCATGCAGTCGGCATATAGTGGGAACGTCTGTAACCTGATTTCTCATTACAAACTGTTTAATTGTCAAAGATATTGTCTTTGCTAATGATCACTCATTGCTTTAAAAAAAGAAAAGATCACTGTTTTTTTTAAATATATTTCTCATTAAGTTTAGTACCGCCCATACATTGTTGATAGGCCAATTGAGTTTCACCAAACTTGTAATTAAGGATCTCTAATGTATATCACTTACGCTGATGAAGTCCACAAGAGTGGACGAAATATTCTTGTTAAATAAATTATGTTCCAATTGTGTGAGTGTGTGTGTGTATGTATGTGTGTATGTATGTATGTATGTATGTATGTATGTATGTGGGTGTGTGTGTGTGTGTGTGTGGGTGTGTGTATGTGTGCGTATGTGTGTGTATGTGTGTATGTATGTAGGGGTGTAGGTGTGTATGTATGTATATGTGTATGTATTTATGTGTGTGTGTGTGTGTGTATGTATCTGAAGAATTGTGGCTATCTTTTACATTTATTTATTGCAGTCATTTCAGAAGAGACAATTCAAGAATGGAAGATTGAAGAAAAGGTTACTTTGTGCTCCAAGGCTAAGCCTGTTAAAGGTATTTTTATTAATTTATTTTTTAAATATAACTTTTACATTCCCTGTTTACATAATAACATTTCAGTTGCAAAGTTTAACAGTAATATAGGTGATAGAGATGTAATTTATGATAATTATTACTATTAGAAATACAATAATAATAATAATAATAATTATTATTATTATTATTATTATATTTGAAACTATTATATCATTTACTGTGGATTTGTCATTTTAGCTACGTGGGAAGAGATTTATGTTGAACAGCTGCAGAGACTGAATTCATTAAGGTACATTGTAACATATTTATTGGTGTCAATTGCAATATGATTCATGTTTTATGAGAGTTGGATACATGTTTTATCTGTTGCCTTGGCAAGACAATTGTCATGCTTAAATTATATACAAATGTTATAAAGCCAATACTTAATTTAATTCACTTCTTTTAAACACTTAAGGAAGTGTATACAAGAAGACAAGGATCCAGATTTAATTAAGTAGTATACTAGGTAAGGGTATGTTTGCTTCTACCATGATTGCATAGGTTTAATATACATATTCTCTGCCCAAGAAGTTAATCATTTCATTTGGTTATAAACACACCATCTGTGAACAATTTGACTTTCAAAGATATTATGATACATAATTGTTTTTTTCTTAGAATGGGTACATGATAATCTGGATACTAATAAAGATTTGAAAACAATAGTGCCAGTATTTCAGGGACACTTGCCCCCTTCCTCAGTAAATTATATCAATTATATAGTCTGTTACATTTCCTATAAATAGTTATTCATTTCCAAGTATGTATGTTTGTTTTGGATGTTTTGTTTTTATTTCTTCCACTATTTATTAGCGATATACTGTATTATTTTGTTAATTTTAATGTCGACAGACTACAGAAATCTGTTGCATGTTTAGAGAAAGCAAAGGGAATCAGAAAAAGATGGCACAAAGATGAGGTAAAATATATATCTGCAAATGATGTCCTTCAAAGAAGGTGCAAAAAAAAACATCCTGACAAGAGGAGGGAAGCAGCTCAAGAACGGATGTTTCTTTAAGACTTGAAAAGAAGTATTATGGTACTTAACATGCCATTACTTATTTCTATAAACAATTAAAATGTGGGGTGGTCTGGTGTATGCATTAGCAGGGGTGGCGTCAGGATTTGCCGGACGGGGTGAGGGGACGAGGTCCCCGACCGACGAGGAGTCAGATTTCCCCGACGAAAGCAAAGTGGACGTGATCGAGCTTTGATTAAAAGGTTGCGAAAGTGGTTCTGGGGGCGAAGCCACCGAAAATTTTGGTAATTTACGGGTTTCAAAGGCTCATTTAATCGATTTTAGAGTCTACTAATATGTAGAAAATACATATCATTTTTGATCACATACTAGTTTAAACCATATTAGTTAGATAGCTTGTGGCCTTAAATGCTTGTATTCTGAAAGAGTTGATGAAAATTACCCAAAACATGATATAGGAATTTGATATATTGAGCATGGATTAACAACTCATTTTGTAAAATTAATATAGATGGTCAGGCAATTTCAAAGAGACTTTGTGGTCAAGTTAACAAGTCAAGTAACAATCTATAGAAGCTTCTTGCTAAGTATGATGCATTTGGTGGAAATGACTATACACCGGGGACGTATCCAGGTGGGGGAGTCGTGGGAGCCGCGGCTCCCCCCTCCCCTTTGTACACAATGTAACATTTTTAAAGCTTTTTTTTTAGGCAATACAAATTACTTCCTGGGACCACTCAAAATGAATACTTCTAAAATACGTAAAAATGCATCAGTACTGTTTTACATAGGACTGGCCTACTATAATTATAACACATGTCAAAGCGTGAAAATCCATAAATCCCAGGCCAAGACTTTTAAGATACAGAAATGTGATACTGCATGGTTCAGTTTGGTTTTATCCTTTTGCAAGCTTCTTTAAAGTAGGGACTATTGTTTAATAATACTATACTATTAGTAATAATAATAATAATAATAATAATAATGGTGATGATGATGATGATGATAATGATGATAATGATGATGATGATGATGATGATGATGATAATTAAGAGCAGTTGTCTGTAAAAATCAAAGAAATTTCAAAAATAGTGGCAGACTCAAAAAATTGATTTCTTTCAAATTTTGCATATGGCTATACCTTTGTTAAGAGAAATCAAATATGAAGTTTTATTCACTTTGTGCGTATATTTCCATGGCAACGGGTAAATGTGTATTTTTGGCAATTTTTGTCATTTTTGGCTGTTTTTTAAATGTTAATATTAGTAATAATTTAATACAATATTTCTCATATCCTTAAGGTTTATTCATCAAAAATAATGAATGCATGGATAAGGTCAATACATTGGGTATATGTTGTACATGTATATGTATATGTATATGTTTAAAATGTTTTTTTGGATTACGTAATGGGGAGATACCATGTTTTTAAAAAGGGGTGTTTTTCAGTTTTTCAGAGAATTCCAGTTTAAAAAATGTAGGTAATTAAAAAAACGTACGAGCAGTGTTGCCAAAAAAAAAAAAAACTGGCATTTTTCATTAAAACAAATTATGATAGTAAAATTTACCAGCTTTTCCCGCTGATTTATTCATAGATTCCTTTGATTACAACAATAATAAATGTTTTTCTATACTTTAAGTAATGTTGTGATAAAAAACAATGTTTGTGGTATAAATGTTGTCGTTTTTCTATTTTAGCGGTATTTTTAGGTGAGTTTATAATAATTTCACTCTATACATACCAATTTCTGTCAGTTGTGTCACCAGTTGGACACAACACCTTAACCTGCCTGGGAATGCCAGTCCCTGAATAACACCCTTTTCTCCATAACCACATCATGCAACACCCCTACCCCTTCTTGTTTGGACAAGTCAGGAATTATCGTGAAAAAAATATAAACCTAATATGTGGTCGTGGTAGGGGTGGTGCCAGAATTCGCCCGACAAGAAGCCCTATGTCCCAGATGGTGGTTCGATTACAGCATTCAGAGAATCTCGAACATATTTTTTGGAAAATTAATATCTTGGCACATTTTTGTTGCATTGCGCTGTTCCAAACACAAGCCCAGAATAGCGATAATGAAAGATACAGTTTCATGGCTAAAGAGTGTGCGTCCTAAGCTTACATTTATATTTAAGACACAACAATGCTGGCTGCTACCACAGTCTGTACAACTACACTACTTGCAACAACAAAAATTGCTGAAAAGACGAAGGTAAATATACAAATTTATGTAAACGAATTTCATGTCATTGAAGATGGTTTTAAAATGAAACATGCTTTAGAATCAGATAGGCAGTAAAAGGTTGTTCCTACCTTGTTGCAACATATGAAGAACTGCAAGTGGGATGGTATAAGCCTTCTTAATAATTTTTAATTTACAACTACAGGCATGGGCAGTCCAGAGATGTCCGAAAGTGGAAGGGCCGAAAGTTGGGCTGATCGAGACAATACTGTCCTAGGGGGTCCAGGGGTATGCCCCCTCAAAATGTTTGTGTTCTAGACGCCCAAAAATACCATTTTAAGTGTCTGGGCTATTTTTTTCCCTTTTTTTTTCTTTCTTTAAACTCCCAAATAGGAGGGGGATGGGGGGTGTCGGGCCGCCTCCTCCCCTAAATCCAATGGTTTTAAAATAAAACATGATTTAGAATCAGATAGACAGTAAAAGGTTGTTCCTACCTTCTTAAATGTTGCAACATATTAAGGACTGCAAGTGGGATGGTATAAACCTTCTTAATAATTCTGAATTTACAACTACAGGCAGGGGCGGATCCAGAGATGTCCAAAAGGCGGAGGGCGAAAGTTAGGCTGATCGAGACCGCGAAATTTTTGTGTTCTAGACGCCCAAAAATACCATTTGAGGTGTCTGGGCTATTTTTTTTTTTCTTATTCTTTATTTTTTTTCTTTTTTTCCCCTTTGTTTTACCTCCCAAAAAGGTGTGGGGGGGGGGGGTTGTAGAGCCCACAAATGTAAAAATCTACCACAAATGTAAAAATAACCACAAATGTCAAAACATTCTACCTGCAAATGTTAAAATAACCGCAAATGTCATAACATGTCAACCACAAATGTAAAAGTAACCACAAATGTAAACAAAATCGCCCACAAATGTAAAAATCTGTTTAACCACAAACGTAATAACGTTTCACTTACAAATGTAAAAATTTCCATTTTTACCTCAAATGTCATAACATGTCAACCGCAAATGTAAAAATTTTCCTTAGCAGTTAAATATTCAAAGATTTTAATTAACTGCTATAGTAGAGCAGCTAAAGCACCATGTTGCGCATTTAGATAGGACCCATCCAAGGATAAACTGCCATTTTTTTCCAGTCAAGGTTTTCTCGGCGGTTTTACCATCTTGACCCCATACTATTTGAAATAAACTTTGGGCCACCCAGTTTTGTACCTCAAATCCAAGATGGCCCTTAAAATTCAAAATGGCCGCCAAAATTAAAATTATTAGAGATATACAGCATATTTATTCGGTGTTGTCATCTTTTTTTTTTTTTGTGGAATTGTCACCTCAGACCTAAGCCTTTCAAGACCAATCAAGGGTCACCAAGAATTCAAATCCAAGATGGTCGCCAAAATCCAAAATGGCCACCGAAAATAACAATTATTAGAGAAATGTAGCATATTATTTTCATTTCCATCCATGCATATTATTTTCATTTTCCATCCATTAGCATATTATTTACATTTTCGGATGATTTGTAACCTGGTACATAAACCATTTAAGATCAATCGGGGGCCACCTGGAAATTAGCCTCAATCTAAAATGGCCATCAAAATTCAAAATGGCTGCAAAAAATACAATAATTCCAGATTTGCAGTTTATTTATTAGTTCCAAATGTTTTTTCAGGGGATTTGTCATCTGGGACATAAACATTTCACGGTCAAACGAGGGCCACCCATAATTTGGTCTTAAATCCAAAATGGCCGCAAGAATTAACTTAAATCGGTAAATTCTGCCTATTATTTTTCCCTGTTAACGTTTTTAAGTGGATTTTTCCTGAAACATGTACATTTGAAGTTAACTTTAAGGCAACCCAAAAGTTGACTTCATATCCAAAATGGCCGACAAAAAAAAATAGCGACAAAAGTAGTAAGATATGCCTGTAATTTTGGTTATTCTCATCTCACCTTGCCTATTGTTTCTAATCATGCTTGCATGAAACTCTCACTTTATACTATCTGGCTTTTTCTACCGTTACACACTCCACTGAGGAAGGACTAGTGTTGTCCAAAAGCTCTGGCTCTATTTCTGGCTGTTTACTTACATTCTAATATAAATCATCAAAGGTACATATACAGTGTTTAATAAGGACACGATGGAACATCGTAGGCTACCCTGTAGCTTTTTAACGAGTAAAGTCCTATGAAAAATCATTGTGTAATAAATATATATATTATATATATATATATATATATATGTGTGTGTGTGTGTGTGTGTGTGTGTGTGTGTGTGTGTGTGTCTATTGTCCAAAATGTCATTTTTGATCTCTTTTTGGGCAAAACATTTCAATAGTTCAAATAGCAACATGCATATTTTGATCAATTTGCGGCAAAAACTAGGTGTCCATGACCAATGGTTATACAGGTATAGACATGCTATAAGGTCCTTTGTGTCAAAGTTCAAAAATGTCATTTCCGGTCACATTTAGAAAAAAATGTTGCATTAGTGCAAATAGAGATATATATGTTCCGAACAAATTGAGGCTAAACTTAGGTCTCTATGACCAACGGTTAAAAAGATTTAAATATCCTACAGGGTACCTAAGGTCAAAGTTCATAAACTTCATTTCCGGTCACTTTAGGACAACATGTTGCATAATAGGAATATGCATGTTCTGAAACATTTGAGGTCAAAATTAGGTCTCTGTGGCCAACCGTTTTTTGAGATATGGATGATGCTGGATATCTAGGATCAAAGGTCAGAAATGTTTTTCTGGTCACCTTTTGGCAAAATTTTACATTAGAGCAGATAGAAACTTGCATCTTCCGATCACTTTTGGACAAAATGCTACATTAGAACAAAAAGTAACATGTATGTTCTCAACAATTTGAGCCCAAAACTAAGTCTGTACGATTTTCCATTGCCAAGGTATATGGATCCCGTCTTTTAGAGGCGGTCAATTTAAATTCAAAACGGCGGCAGTAGCAGACGTCAGAATCTTGGCATACATTTTTTTTAGTTCACACATATTAAAGATATTTTGTGCCAAGTTTTATGCTTTGGTAATGAAGTGCACATCTTGGCCCTTAGCTGCTCTACTATAATGCGGAACTTGGTGCTTTTGCTGCTCTACTATAGAAGTTAACTAGGGTATTTTCAATATCCTAAGGATTTATGGGCTTAGGAAAATGTTTACATTTGCGGTTGACATGTTATGACATTTGAGGTAAAAATGGAAATTTTTACATTTGTAGGTGAAATGTTACTACATTTGTGGTTAAACAGATTATTACATTTGTGGGCGATTTTTAATATTTGTGGTTATTTTTACATTTGTGGTTAACATTTTATGATTTTTCGGTTATTTTGACATTTGTGGGTAGAATGTTTTGACATTTGTGGTTATTTTTACATTTGTGGTAGACTTTTACATTTGTGGGCTCTACAGGGGGTGACGGGGCCGCCCCCCCAAATTCCCCCTGGCAGGAGCTTGAGTATGGAGGGCATATGGCATTTGATCTGGTTCAGAAAGTGAAAACAAATTTCAAAGATACCATAGTGTCTTTTGGTGTGCATAAACGAACAAAATACAATTGAGTTTATAAAGAATTGATCACTGCGAAGGTGTCTGATCAACCTGTTCGCCAACATCTACAAGTCTGTGCACTTAGAAATGAAGGATACGTTTAATAATCATTTGTTTTTCTGTCCCAAAGATGGATTTATAAAGTCCTACATAAGCTTCTGTACACTAGAAAATCAGATAGTTAGGAACACTTGAATACGGACCTGAGAATCAAACACTGTTGGACAAAGCAGAATTAGGTTATGCTAAAAGGGTTTCAAACGACACTTGCATATTCCCATGGTAGCATTTTTATTTTCTAATGTCTAATCTTTCAATTAAATTTTGATTTGCTCCAAAAGCCATTAGTCGACTATTATCTGCCATACAAGAAACACTACATTTATATTCATCAATATATATTTGCAATGGCCAAAAAAATCATTAAAAAAATTTAAAAATAGATAAATGTAGCAGAGTATTATAAATGGAGGAATTGTTGGCAGAAGGTGAGAAAAACCCCCTTTTGTAAATAATGGTATCTTCCAAACAGAATTTTTTACACAATTTTTTTTGCCATAAATGGAAGTTAATACCTGGTTATTTACATGGATGGGCACAATAATATATATAGTGCATGTTATTTTTTTTTTATAAGTCTGAACATAAGTGTTTTTTCGCTTTTGAAAATGTTCAAAATTGAAAAAAAACGATACAATAAGATAATGGGTCGTTGCCATGACAACGAAGGCTAAAAAATTAAACAAAAATGTCATAGATATGCTTTTTACCCAAGTATATATTCATGGTAAAAATTTGATAAAAATCCATTTTTTGACATCTGCCACCAAATCTTTGATATTTATGGACAACCATTCTTAATAGTAATTAATAATATTTAAATGTGAAGGATATTGTGCTAAAGGCAAAAAAAGGTTTGTTGATGATAATTAATATTATAGTTAAAGCTTATATAGTAAATTATAGTTAGGTCAAGTTGTCCTGGATATCAAGTAGATCCCTGATAAAGTACATGAGAAATTTGTTGGCATTTCATTTTGACTATGTAATGGTGATGTGATGATGATGAATTTTAGGCTTTACTACGTGAAAGTGTGATTTCCGGCCATCTAGAGGTACTATTTCCTCAATTTTTCTTACCTCAGCCCCAACCATGGTGGAGCTGAGGTGGTTGTGAAATCACGGTTTTGAAGTATGTAAAGAACATACTCAAAGACAATGTTTTTAAACTTTGTTTTCTATGGTATATCACACACATTAATAAGATATTTTGGGTTGTAAAAAATCCCTGATAAAAAAGACCACAAGATATTTTTTTTTTTTTTGCTCTTCATTTGGACTACCGGTAACGGTGAAGTGATGATAATGAATTTTACTACAAGTGTTGTTTCTGTCCATCTAGAGCTACAATTTCCTCACATTTTCGCTCCTCAACTCAGTCTGAGGTAGGTGCCGACTCACAAAAATGTCCTCCCCCTCAACCTTACAAAAGAGATCTGCGCCCTTCTGGGTATGACATTAAACTGCATCGAGTCGGCACCTGACTCATAGTATGTCTTGTGACTGCTGAGGAGAGGGGGCATAAATTTGCTTTTTGAATGTGATCTGGTTTTTCATGCCCTTTTTTCGTTTTTTTTTTTTTTCATGCCCTTTTTTTTTTTTTTTTTTTTTTTTTTTTGTGGAAAAAAAAGAAAATAATTAATTCAAATTTAAGTATGAAAGTGTAATTTCCGGCCATCTAGAGGTGCCCTAATCATAAATTTTCTTACCTCAGCCCAACCAAGGCTAGGGCTGAGGTCTCTTTCTCAGGTCTCTTTCGAATTCCTGGATTCTTTTGATTTATTATAATTATTGCTGGGCCTACTAATATTATTTATGATGTGTCTAATACAATTTTCACTTTATCCTCTCAAAACAGTCCTTAAAACTTTCAGAGTGCGCTACCTTACGGGGAGGGGGGTAGTTCGTCCCTCTGGACCCCGCCGGGGTCTTACATATCTCGCATAACGTCTCCCCCTTTCAACATCCTGGCTACGTCCATGCAATACAACATTTGTTGATGTTTCCAACCCGGATGGCAACATCTACCTTTTAGCATGTGAGGTAAGAACTGCGTTAACATATTATGCTTTTGCAATTTTGTTTAAATCTGATTGGAAGTGTTTTTGAAATTTTAAAGTTGACTGTTTCTATAATCAAAAAAATAAAAATAAAATATGCTTGAACTCCTAATGCAATTTTAAACAGAAATACAAGCTTGCTTCATTATCACATAAGCTTGCACCAGATCATGGTGTTCTATTTAGTATGTACATTTTTAGGCTGGGGAATCCTGCATGGACACAAGTTAGGTCCAAAAAATTTTTGGCGCTCAGTGGCAAAACATCTATAAAATGAGGTTGTAAGTCATTCAAACATAAGTTCTCAATTTTCTCAAATACTTTTCATTTACAACTAATGAATATTGGGAATATGAAACCATTCCTCATACCATGGCAGGTACACTTGAGCTTTTTCAATATTCTCAAATCACTCATTGAAGTTTGTGAAACATCTGTTTGATTATAAGCGTAATGTGTGATAAAATTACATGTCGAATGTGTTGAAAGGTTGTGTAATATGGTAATTGATATTGATATACTTTTTATTCCAACAGATCTCTGGAGTACCATTGATCCAGAAGAGGGAGATGATTAAGCTGTCTTTCTTAAAAGAAAGAGCACAGGAGGAAATCTGTTTTGTAGAAAGAGAGAGATGGAAAATGAAATGACGTACTATTTGAGTCAGCAAGAAATGCACTGTCAACTTATTGCACAAGAAAATGTAGACCTAGGCGAACAGTCCTATCTTGTTGACCAAGTTTTAAAATTGGAGAGGATTATAAAAGGCTTGGCAAACCTCACACCTATTTTGCAATACCATTGATGTGCCAACTCTACCAGATACAATTGCAAACATGATTCAGGACAATGTCATCCCTCGTGTTATAACTGATGACAGTGAAGACAAAATGGTTAGTGAAGATGTTTTGTTACAACGTTTAATATTGGATTCTCATAATATTGTTTATTGAATACTAGTGTTATTTAATTTTTATATGTTATTCCTGATACAGTAGTATCTTCAAAGTATATTCCAAATAGTGTGTATTTTGAATAGTTTGAATCTGTGGACCCACAGTACTGAAAATCTATCTGTCTGTCTGTCTGTCTGTCTATCTTCTAATATAACTCATAGGGAGAAAAATCCTTTGTCTATATTTCGCCTTAACGTCGTTAAAATTTCACCTTAGCAGCAGTATTTTATTAAAAACAAATATAATTTACCGATTGCTAAACATTTTAATCAAAAACGCCATGATATTAACTGTATAAAATTCATTTTAGTTGATAGCGGGTTTAAAACCCTCAGTGAAAGGCGTTGTGCTGAGCTGAGATGGATATTTAAACTTAAAACACATAAGTCAGGTGCTAATAAAGACCTTGGATTCATATCTGACTTCACTTTCGCTAATAAATAAATATATATTTTTGTTCATCCTATATATTTTTATCCATCTAGTCTATTTATCTCTTCTATTTCACAGTTGTTTTTTTTCTTTTTTTTATACTCACTTTATTTATTCGTTTTATTTTCCCATTTTCATCATTTATAATTTTATATCATATATTATATATTTCTTCATTCCTTTTTTGATAGTTATGTGTCCACTTGACATTTTATTTGACATTATTATATTATTATCATCATCATCATATTTTTGTTGTTTATAGGCCTATTTCCTTGTTTACCATTCATTAGTTCTGCTACTCTGACCAGTTATTTATGCCAATTTGCTTATGTCTGACTTAAGGCCTCCTTATAAACTATTGCTAGTGATAAGACTGTGTAACCTATTGTTTATAGATCTGGTGATTAATCACACAATGTATATTCTTATGTATTCTGTTAAGTTTCTCATTGATACTCATGCGCTGACGAAGGTAACAGGAGTTGCCGAAAATTTCGCAAATAAAATATTTCTATGTCTCCTACAAGTCAAAGTATCGTAGCAGTTTATTTTGTCTGCGTCTACCTACTGA
>NW_022699643.1:101614-115608 GCF_011630105.1 Anneissia japonica | reverse complement strand
TACCTTTTATACTTGTACTGTAGCATCAAAATTCTTTTGATATCATGGGCAAAAAAGTATACATTACATAAAATTTGTGAAGAAGTCAAAATGATTAAATATTTATTGAAGAATTAAGATTATAGACTGATTTTATTTTCTATTCTTTTTGGTATACATTACATAATACGGCCATATTCACCTTAAACTAATGTATTATCTGTTCTCTGTATCCTCAAAGAATGTACAATTGGTCACAAAGAAATAGCCGAGGCTAATCAAGATTGTCACCGCATAGCTACAACATGAAACGAAAATAAATTATATAAGAATTTAATAGACAAAAGAAGACAAACACAACAACAATAATAATAATAGTAATGATAATGGTAACAATGGCATATAATTCTTCTATGTAATTTAATAAAATTGTCTAATTCTTTAAGTTTAGAACAAAAAAAATTATTGATTTTTTATTTCTTCTTACTTCATTAATGCCGAAATCTCCACTAATTAACTTCAAGCTAGTAAGATAGTATAATACACACTACTAAGCAATGAAATGCACGCCATCATGACACGTCAAAACATTGGGTCCTAACATGTTAATGCATTTGAGTTGATAATTTAATGTATTCTAAATTGTGGGCTATGCGTTGAAATGCCGAATGAAATACTATACAAAAATACTGTCAGACAAAATAAACTATGTAAAATCAAATTGGAAAAATAATTATATTGTATTTTTCATGTGATGCCCATGATGAAAGTATTACCAGTTAATAATGTCGTCATGTCATCTTACACGCACATATCCATGTTGAACTAAATTACAAAATGGTAGTGGGTAGAGATTATGTGAGATTAGAGTCTTGCGCATGCGTAGATCAGTTTTGAAATAGAGATGGCCACAGAGTATAAGAGTATTATGCAATTCTAAGATTAAACGACCTGTGGAAAAATAATATTATTATGAACCATGGGTGGGTGAGAATGGGCACATAACCTCTACCCACTACCATTAATTCATGAAATGATCGAACTTCAAACTCAGGTAAGTTCTCGTTCAATATTTCCATTTCATCTCGTAATACGTGGTTACGAGATTATTGTGAGATGTTGAAAGCTACTCTGTGGCCATCTCCAAAAAATTGTGTATCTGCATCTTAGTAATACATGTAATTTCCAACACCGTACTGCAAAAATATATTATTTCCACAACAATCAATTAAACAAAAAAACAACTGTAAACTTTATTCTTTCCTAATCATACACCTTTGAACAGTATTCATTCCATTTCATAACTATTGAATGATGCCTTTGTGAATTTTAGATTTAAGTCTTTTCCAACATACAACTTTAAACAGTATTCATTCAATTTCAGTATTGAAAAATGCTTCTGTAAATTTAGATTTAACACTTTGTATTGACTTATTATAACATTTTTGAAACGTCTTTTCATTAGACCAACCAGCTCTTGTTAGAATTTCAGATATTGGGACATAGAGTGCTTCTGCAGCTGACGTTGCTACTACCCGTACGGAATGTGGCTTAAAATTTTTTGTATCTATGCCCGACATCTGTAAAACTGTTCGAATCCATCTGGCTATAGTATCTTTAGTAACCCTTTCATGAGGACGCCTATGACTAATAAACAGTTGTTTTTCATCCTTACGTATGGATTCAGTTCTTTGTATGTAGCACCTCAAAGTTTCTATGACACACAAACGTTTGTCCAAGGGGTATGCATCTAACGTGATTACTGTGCCATGCCTTCCAAGCCTACTCTGTTTAATTAAATCTGTTATAGATTCAGCCTATTCATCATTAATTACCATGTTATCTATCCTCAACAACTTGAGAGTTTGTTCTCTATTTGCTGATATCAGAGCTATTAGTATACATAATTTGAATGTTAAATCCCTTAACTGTAACTCTTCATTAGGTCGCAGTGTTCTCAAGAATGTTAATACTAGCTTTACATCCCAAATTTCCACATATCTTGGTGCTGGGGGTTTCAGATTAAAAATTCCTCTCATGAAGCGTAACATTAACGAATGGGTATTGATTGAATGGTTTCAGTCCAGTATAACAAAGGAAGCCAATGCAGATTTGGCTGTGCTAATAGCACTGTAGCCAATGCCATTCTGAAAAAGTCCACTAAGAAACGCCACTATTTCCCATGCATTTGTCTGCACTGGATTACTTTTGCGTTGATGACAAAACTCCATCCATCTCCTGATGTGTGGTATTGCTTTCGAGTAGACTGCCGCCATGAGGCCAGTATAATGTTTTGAGTGTTGATTGGTAGTCCTTTTGCATCAAGGGACTCCAAGATAACCTACAAGAAATCAGATTTAATTTTTGTGAAAGTGGGTGTATATCATTGGAACCTTCCAATTTTAATGTGTTCTTTGTCTTTGGTAAGATAATAGGGTGAGCAACCAACATATTTAGTAATTTGGGAAACCATGGTTGAGTTGGTCATCTCGGTAGGCCTACAATTATGATACCTTCTGCTCTGTCAGTCATTATTTTCTGGAGGCAACTATCATACAGAAAGGGGGAAATGCATAAAAATGTAAACCACCCCAATCAATTGTAAATGCATCAATTGCTTCTGCCCCAGGATCTGGGTGACATGATACATAACGTGATAATTGTGTATTTAACCTTGAAAATATTGGGATTAAGCTTCCATTCAGATTCATCCCTGGATTTCCTGTCTGCTAGGACATTTTGTGACCCAGGTAGGTAAGCTGTCGTTACCCATATGTTTCTCGTGATACTCTATTCTCATAAACAGTTTGCTATTGTATTACATTGTTTTGATTTAATTCCACTCATGTTATTTATGTATGTGACTGCTGTAATATTGTCAAGTCTTACGAGGACATGGACATTGTACAAGTTTTTGCAGAAAGATTGAAAAAATGCTGCTTTTAACTCCAAGTAATTAATATTTCCAACTGATTTCATGCCCTCATTCACCTTCCACCTTCCACCTATGTGGTTCGTGCCATTTGTTGCTCCCCAACCTAAGCCACTGGCGTATGTTTCCAGTGTAATTTCTGGTTTTAACCTGTTGATATGCTTCACTAGTTGTTCAACATTCATAAGCCACCATTTAGCTTCATTTTTAGCATAACTATTTAGTTTGATTTTCGAGTCATAATCCCCTTATTTTTATTGCCAAAAAAGTATTTTTTGCATTCCAACTCCCTGTAATGGAGTTGTCCATAATCACTCCATCAACCAGTTTACCAATGTAACTTTCTAGGTGTCTTAATGATATTATGTTTGATGTAATAATTTGTTTTGAAAAATTTAAGATATCATCCACTTTTGCAGCTGAAAATTTTGCCATCATCTGCTTAGAGTTAATTTTAAATCCTAAGAACTATATTTCTTGTACCGGTTCCATAATGGACTTTTTAGGATGGACTACAAATCCCAAATTTTGTAACACATTGACTGAGTATCACTTACAGCCCTTTTGACTTCAATTTTAGTTTCTGCTATCAGTAGCGTATCATCAATGTATGCAACAATGGCATGTCGTAAGCTTCTTAATGTAGCCATTGGAACTTTCAGTATTTTGGTAAATATTCGTGGACCAGATGTCAATCCAATGGGTAGTGACTTGAAATGAAATTTTTTACCTTGCCAGAGAAAACGTAAATATTTTCTGCTAGACTCATGGATAGGGATCGAATAATATGCATCCTTAAAATCAAGTGATGCTAAGTAACAGTCCTCTGTAACTAATGTCATTGCCTTTTCAAGTGTGTCCATTTTAAAATGATGGTATTCTATGTGGTTGTTTATTTTAGACAGGTCGAGTATCATTCGTATACCACCATCTGTCTTAGGTCTCGTAAATAAATTAGTGTCGCATAGATCAAGTCAAACATTGATTCGCATACAACGTTCATGCCATTTCAACAATAATTTAATTCGGAAATCTCTGACAGTTTGTGAACGTGATTACAGTACAAATAGTTGCTCTCAATCCCCTGCCATGTACGGCTAGGTTGGTACAGCCTATCAAACTCTATCTAGCCTGCCGTGGTCGGGCTTCTATGCGTTTCCTGGTCCTGTTTTGACCGGGTACCATACGAACGTCTGACACGCCCTATCTCTTCTCAGTGATTCCATAGGCTCTTGCCCCTAAGTATAAACAATTCATTTAGGTCTCTAATATCACCATTAACATGTTTAACGTTTAATACGACGGATTCAAATTACAATAAACGCAAAAATAGAATTAACTTACTAGTGGCAATCATATATCTCAGCCTGTCAATTTCTGTAAGACCACCCGGCTACAGGCAATGGTTACTTTCATTTCATTAACCAAAAGAAAACCTAACGCTAATTTCAATGAACCTTATATACGACAATCCCTTTTCTCATATACATATGCTAATTAGTTTATTGCATACGTTAGTTTATTGCAGCATATACGTCGTTACGTTTACATATATGGCTCATACCTTTACCTGCATCTATACTCTTCGGTGCATGTGTCTGTTACACTTTACTTCATGCTTAACAGTACAGTAACATAAAGGAAATACATTTTTAACTATGACAATTAGATATATATTCCCCCTCTTCAGTTACCGCTGGATCTATGACCTTTTTAATCAACAGTGACTGAATTTCTTTGCTCACTGCTTTAACTTCAGCAGGCTGCAATTTATATGGTCTTGGAATTGCAGACTGTATTAGGCAACAACCATTTACAAACTCAAGTTTGTAACCTTTAATTGTATCCAGTATTACAGAATCTGAGGTATAGTTTGTCCAGTTTTTGAACCTTGATTTTAACTGACCACCTGTAAATAAAAATCCTACTTTATTAGCTTTGCTTATCTCATCATGAACATTTAGGCCTATTTGTTCTGTGTTTCTGGCTTGGTCTTGGTGGCTGGAGGGCAAGTCTTTCTTTGGTTGTAGCTCCCTCTTCTGGGATAGCTGGCTCTCCCTCCCCAAAAAGGTGGCTCTACCACGCAACAGTATTGGTAGGCCTACTGTTCTACCATATGGTTGGTATCTATAGGTTCCTCTTCCCCGATATGCCCCGGGTCTGATCGTTTGAAATTTTGTTAAAGTAGTTGCCTTTTGTTCCTCTGTCATTTCGTTTAGCTTTTCCTCAAGTCATCTCCAAAAAGTAGGGTTTTATGGGCACTGTAGGTTTACAAAGAGTAATAAATGTTGGGTTCTGATCAGATTTTAAAGTTCACGTCTGAAAATGCTCAGCTCAAAGTTTGCGTGCGCAATAAGCGCCAGTACATCTTCCTGTGCCGGTGTTATCGGTCCGCTCTGCTGTGAAAGCAATATGCCGATATTACATGAACCAGTGGTTTTGTATTCTTTGTAATCTAATATTTTGATTGCAAAATCACTATCCAGTGTCCCCTTTATAAAATTTACAAGTAAAATATGTGAGTATTTAGGTATTTATGAAATATATACCAACAGCAAAAGCAAGAATTACCACTTACAGGATTGCAAAAACATAAACATACAACAATACAGAACGAAAAACATGGAAAGGAAATTTTTGCAGCACACTTACTATTCCAAAAGAGAAAACAAAAACGAGATAATAAAAATGATGGCATATACATTTTGAAATGAAAATGAAATCAATTACTCGGAAATGTAACCGGAGGCAAGCCACCTAAGAACTGTAAATTAATTACTTCACTTTTGATTGAGCATTAACAAAGTCATTATAAAATGGTGATGTAGGATTAACAAATTCATTTTTGCAAATTAACTTTAGAAAAGGAAACATCGAATATCCTGCCTGCGATTGGGAACTTAAAACTAATAAAGAAATTAAGTCACATGTAATATATTCATTTAAACTTTTGAAAAGAAATATTAAGTCAAGGTACTTTCTTAAGGTTAGGGTTAGGGTTAGAAAATCGAGTCTCTGCATTATAGTATGGGGAGGTTAGTAATTAAAATGAGACAGAAAAAATGTATACAATATTTCAGTACGTATAGTATTACTTTGCACGTAAAATAACAAAGACAGTACATTTAATTTCCATACTTATTGTCATTAATAGTGGTATCTTGCAGTATTACACCTGTTTATAATAAAATATGTATACATTATGGGAAAATAATGGACGCGTCATTCTTGTTATGTACTACCCTCTATAACATATCGAAGTTATCTGATGAAGGTAAAACAACAAGTACCCTGTGTGATAAGCTTTCTTATTTGTTAGATTACGCATAAGTATATAAAATAATCTAGGGCTAGCTTGGTTTATTTTCTGTTTTACGTGCCTTTTTGTTTCGTTGTACTGTCTTCAGAAAGTTTATTGTTGAGCGGAAAGTTTAAAAAGTGTCCTCTCAATCGAAGATTTATGATACACATGATTCACATGTATTCCTTCATCAAGTGCGTGGTACATTGAAACCAATCGTTGTTCCATCGTATATAGCATATTGGAGCAAGTGTAGCAATTTTTTTTTAAATTTGTCGAGTTTAACGAGGTATTTTTTATCTTCTTTTTCTTAATCACCCATAAAATATGGCAAGGACTGACCTGGTTTTTGCATGGTTTTCAAGTAACTTTTATATGAAGAAAGATGTCTTGATGTGTTATTATTTTCGCTATTTTTAATGCTACTACTACGTAGGCCTTTTTGTGTTACAGAGCTACCTAATTATTGTCAAACCATAATTATTTCCTGCATGTGATTATTTCCATCTCTTATGTCTAAGTGAAATGACAACTATTTATTCAATATTCTAATGTACCAACAACTCTGAATTATCAAACAAATATGTACCTAATAATTAAAATAATCTATAATCTGAACATTGAAAATGAGCTAGGCCCTAGACCTATTGTACTAAAGAGTTCCTTGGCAGTACTTACAGTATTTGTGCTTATTAAGTCAATAAATCAAACAAACAAGAAAGCAGCAGAGATATTTTGAGTTTTGTTTAATGCGTCTTAAAAACTTCGGAACTGATGACAGAATATCAACGCATACTCTTATCCTTAGTTCAGGTGTATGCGCAACCACACATCTGTGACGGTTGACACTGATACAAGTGACGATTAACTGTAAATCAATCAAAATTAAACTCATCTAATAAGGCATATCAGATATAACATACGGTAATAAATAGTGATAAACATTAACATAATGACGCTTCATGCAGAGTACAGCCTGTACCGTATATGTTCTAAATAACAAAGAACTTTATAATTATTAAAGGATTGTTGACTACATTATATTATTAATTTTACCAATATTCAATCTACAAATGAAGTTTATTTACCGTACAGTTGATCCCTAATCTCTGTGCAACTCAACAGCTACATTGAACATCTATGTAGTCATAGCATTTACTTCTGGAAACATCCTAAATATCTTATGACAACAAACCCCGAAACCTAAACAAATTTTAATAACAATGAACATCTCAAAACTTTAAACGAATGACGTGTACTATAATAGGCTAGCCTAAGCAGATAGAAAACACCTGCTCACTCAAGCGTGAAGGCCGAGCACTCACATAAATGCAATAATAGGTTTAGAACTATTCGAAATACAGCCTTAATAATGCTGCCTAATAAAATGATACATGAATCATTCTTTACTATCTTTCTAAGCATACCGAGAAACACCTTCTGAAGCACAATAATACTTGGTATTTCATCAAAGTATAGCCTGACGTTTAACAGCCATATTGTAAAACTTTCTTACACAGCTAAACTAAAGAGGGCGACAGACGTAAATAATGATTAGGAAGTGAACTTTTCATCAACACTCCCACCCTATAAACTAAGCAATTAAACATACATTATAACAAATTCACCTCAAATGCTGTGTCCTAATTGTTTTCCACCAGAATACATAGTTTAGACACCGGTCTCTCCAGTAGCGCTGATTACGTCCTCACCATACACGATCGAACACGAGCTCCTAGGAACCCAATGGTTCCTAGGAGCTGATGAGTCTACAATCAATACTATGTCACCAGCTGTTACATTTCTCTGGCGCTGCCATTTCTCTCTCCGTTGGAGGGTTACCAAATACTCCTTCCTCCATCTAGACCAGAAAAAAACCACCAAGTGCTGTATATGTCTAGAACGTTTCCTGGCATATGCATCCCTACTCACAAACACTCCTGGTGAATGGAGAACTCTTCCTCTGGGGTTTATCAGCATATTGGGAGTTAAAGGCAACATATCCCCTAGAACCGTAGATGTCGTTGTAAAAGGTCGACTGTTGAGTATACCCTCCGCTTCGCAAAAGAAGATTACTAGCGCCTCATCATCAAGTAAACGTGCTTCATCTCTCATGATGCTGTATAGGGTCTTCCTAGTTGACCTAATCATTCTCTCTTACACTCCACCAAAATGGGATGCTGTTGGTGGATTAAGGATCCAAACAATCCCAACATTATTGAGTACACCCTTCATCTTTGCTTGCTCAATCATCTTCCACATCGCTCTCAATTCCTTCTCTGCGCCAACCAGATTGGTTGCATTGTCGGATGTAATGGTTAGCACAGGTCCTCCTTCTTGTCATAAATCTTCTGATTGAATTAATGCATGAATCAGTGTCCAGGCTATACGCTACCTCAAGATGGACGACTCGAGACGACAGGCAGGTAAAAATTACTCCGTATCGTTTGACCTCTGATCTGCCTCTCTTTACCATCAACGGACCAAAATAGTCCACGCCAACATGTTTAAAAGGTTCTCCATCTGCCTGGACTCTATTAGAAGGCAAAGCTGCCATCACTTGTTCACATTGCTTAACCTGATAACACTTGCATGTTACACATTCTCTGGCGACCTTCTTTGCTATCCTATTCGCTCCAAAAAGCCAGTACCACTCTCTGAGTCTTGCCAGAATGGTGATCTTCCCGAGATGTCCAACATCTTTATGAATCTCTCTCACGATCATCTCTGCCACACTTGCATTCTTGGGACACAGGATTCTTTGCCTCATACGCCACGTCTGCCATGCTTATTCTTCCTCCAACTCTTGCCAATCCACCCTCACCTATTATAGGGTTGAATTTGAACAATACGCTGGTCTTGCTCACATTATTTCCAGCCTCAAGCTCCTTAATCTCTCTTTCTAAGGCATTAGATTGCACTTCCTTCAAAATAAAATCTTCGGCTCTATTTAATAATTCTACTGTCAGTTGTCCAGGATCTTGTACAACGCAACTTCTGCTGGTAACAACCCCTGCGTTCGGTCGAATCTTGGTCAAGAACTTCTGTTTAGCAATCAAAACCCAAGCCATCACTCTTTTCATCTTCTTCCAATTTGAGATTTTGGACACGAACATGTCAACCACTGATTTATTTCTAGCCTCTACTATGGTGCAGCTTGATTTCATTTCCACATCCACCAAGTCTAAGTCTATTAACACATCTCTCGGCACTCTGATTCTGATTGCCACAAGAAATCTGGTCCCTTGAACCAGATGCCATTCATCAAGTCTTGTGTTCTCTTAACGCCTCTGGAAGTCATATGTGCTGGATTCTCCCTTGTGCTCACATGATGCCAATGGGATAGACTGGTTGCTTCTCTGATAAGTTGTACCCAATTGGCTACAAACGTCAGATACATTGCTTGCACATTGGCGATATATCTCAAGACGGCTGTGCTATGGGTCCAATACATGGTTCTCGCTATGTCAAAGTACAGTTCTCTTGTCCCTACATGCACCATCTTGACTGCCAGAATGGCTGCCGTCAATTCCAATCTGGGTATGGTTACCTTTTTCAGAGGTACCACTCCGGCATTTGAGGACACAAGGGATACATGCACTTCTCCTCTCTCATTTGTGGATCTGAGATATATAACAACCCCAAAACCCACCTCACTAGCATCACTGAATGCATGTAATTCTCTACTTGCCACCTTTCCATATCCTCCTGGAACATAACACCTATCAATTTTAACTTCTTGTATGTCCTTTATGTTCTGGGTCCACCGTTTCCATTTATCTAAGGTGGTGTTATCTGGTTTGTCATCCCATTCAGCCTTCTTCTGACACATCTCCTGCAAAAGCATTTTTGCTGGTATGATCAGGGGTGAGATAAATCCAAGAGGATCATAAACTGAACTGATAACTGACTCTCCGGGTTGCTTCAGTCTCCGTTAGCAAACTCCGAAACTGGAATTCATCAACTTCTGGACTCCAAAGGATGCCTAACATTCTTTCCATTGGTAGTGGTGAGGCATCTAAATCCAAATCCCTCAGTTTCTTTGCTCGCTCTTCTACAGGATAATTACCAACACTTCTCGACGATTACTCGTCCATTTGTGAGATTGAAGCCTCCTTCATTACACAAGGTTTTCAATTCATTGACAAAATCCTTGGCTTCTTCTATGGTTTCTACGGATTTCAATACGTTATCTATATAGAAATCCCGTTATACCGTTTCTACAGCCTTTATGCTAACCTCACACTTTATGTCTGTTGCGGTTTTCTGCAACCCATAATTGGCACACGATGGCGAAGATCCAGCACCGAACAAGTGTACTGTCATTCTGAATATCTTGGGTTGATGACTGAAGTCCCCTTTGTCTCCTGAGACTGCCGCTGAATGTTAACGGAAGCGCATTAAAACACCCTGTAGGCTGTTCATAAGATTAGGACCCTGTAGCAGTACGTCATTCAGGGAAGTTTTCATAAACTTTGCCGCACAGTCAAATGCCACGCTAATCTTCCTTTTCTGAGAGTGATACACCCCATGGTGAGGAATATACCACGATTGGCCCCCCTTTGTATTGTCGCCATTAGATACTACTTCCGCGTAGTCCTTACCAATTATATCTTCCATAAAGGCGATGTAGTCTTCTTTGAACTGTGGATTCTTCTCCATTTTCTTCTGGAGTCCCCGTAGTCGATTATTCGCCATTTGCAAGTTGTCCAGAAGCTAGACTGCTGGATTCCTTAATGGCAAGTCCACATGATAATGACCTTCGACGATCTTACAGGAATTTTCCATAATTCTCAAAATTTCCTGTCTTCAGTGGCCGACTCCCTCTTGTCCTCACTTCTCTTGGGGCATATGCTGCTGGTACATTGTTTCCAATCAGGAAATTCTGCACTGTTAGACTGGGCTTAGTGTATACAATTGGGAGTTCTACTTCCATATTTTCCTCATCATGAAGTGCTGACACTATTAATCCCTTAATCGACTTGGAGTTCATTTCTACCTGGTTACCCATGGTGTTTAACTTCAGCTTGATCGGATTCCCAGATGCTTGCAGTAAGTCAGCCAATTCCTCGGTGCAGAACGACACATTACTGCCCGAATCCAAAAAGCGTTGCACTGTACTGTGTTAGAACCCCATTTAACTTGGAATGGTACAATTGGTAAGGTGCATACTGTGCTAACTGTAAGTGCATTCGATGAAACTGTTTCTTTAGTGATACTTGATTATACATTCATAGCTCCACCTATAGTACAATAACGTAGTAACGATACACACATACACATAACATGGCGTACAGACAGTATTGAATAAAACAAACTGTTGAATGTTAACTTGTGTGTCACGATCACTTATTTCTTGTGTATAATAAGGATCAACACATGGTGTCAGAAGTAACAAGTAAGCTCAAGAAGCCATTCAGAAGTGTTACAAGACGATAGGCATCCGATACAGCAGGCAGAAAGTAAGTCAGTTTTTCACAGGCTAGAAAAGTGCTAGGCCTAGGTTACTGTTGTGGGCAAGTGCTGATGAATGGTTCGCCCTATCGCAGTCTAGCTAACGTAGTTGGTACTGTGGTACAGTAGTTGGTACGACTGCTTCACAAGCGACCTACCTAGTCACTGGGAAACCTGTGTAATAAATACTGATGTTTACAATTCGTAGCTGTTCAGGTAGATTGGCCTATTATCTAGATTTGTGTTTAAAATAAATTTTAAACAAAAATGGCTAGTGCACGGTCAGGTGATAAACCTGTCATGAACTGGAGCAGTTCAAATCTGTCAAAGGAATTTCATAGGTTCAAAAAGCACTGTGAATTTACATTTAAAGGGCCCTTGTCCGAGAAAACAGAGGTCCAAAGGGTCAACTATCTGATGACCTATATTGGCGACAAACGTCGTGAAATTTATTCAACGTTTAGCTGGAACCCAGCTGTGCCAGCTGCAGGAAATAACCCAGCGCAGCCAGCCGAAAATGATACACTGGAAGGTGTATTCGGGAAATTTGAGGCTTACACCAAGCCTAAACGTAACGAAATTAGAGCGACTGTTGAGTTTAATACCAGAAGTCAAAAGTCCAATGAAAAATTTGAAAATTTCGTTACAGACTTGAGGGTTTTGGTTAAAGCATGTGGGTTTGCGGAAGAAGACAGGATGCTAAGAGATGCTATTGTCTTAAGAGCAAAACATGATCGTGTAAGAGAGAAGTGCTTAGAAGAAGGTGACGATCTCACATTAGATACAGCCATAAAAATAAGGCAAACGTATGAGACATCTCAGGAAAGTTTCAGCGCAATTAGTTCTGATGTAACCATATATGCTATGCATCGTGATCATAGACGTGTCCCAAAAAACGGGAAAGGGCGTAAACAAGCTTCTCAAAAGAAAGACTTACCTAATACTTGTCAACGATGTGGTACAAAACATTAATACAGGTCATGTCCGGCATAGGGCACAATATGTAGCAAGTGACAGGGAAGGAACCACTGGACAAAATGCTTCGCTCAAAGAAAGTGCATGAGGTGACTGAGACATCTGAACAAGAGGAATTCTTTGTGGATACCTTAACTTCAAAAAATGAGGAGTCCGAATGGATTCTCCCAATTAAAGTTGGCGGTGTAGAAGTGTCATTCAAGTTGGACACAGGAGCACAAGTAAATAACCTTCCAGCAAGCATCTACAAAAGTATGACAGTAAAGCCGCAACTTAACAGATCAGAAGTAAAAATACGAGGATATCCAGGAACCGTTATAGCAATTAAGGGTAGTTGCTCAATAGAAGTAAAGTATAAGTGAAGGAGCACAAACCTTCCATTTCTGGTGACCAAAGCCAATATGCAATTATCTAAGCAGTATCAGTCTGTTTTGGGTCTGAAGGCGTGTCACCAATTGCAGCTAATTAAAGCAGCATGGAATATTGAAACTGTTGGTAGCATACAAACGTACAGGATAGTGGACAAATACAAAGATGTGTTCTCAGGTCTAGGATGCTTACCAACAGCACATACGATACATGTTGACATGTCAGTAGCACCAGTGCAACATGCATGTAGGAAGATTCCATTCAAATTAAAAGAAAATGTGAAAATGGAGTTTGGAATGGAAAAACTTGACGTCATTCAAAAGCAAGAAGGACCAACTGACTGGGTGAGCAGCTTAGTAACTGTCTGGAAGAAGATTAGTGACATACAGGTATGCCTCGATCCAATGGATCTTATTCGTGCGATAAAACGGGAACACTTCAAGTTGCCATCACGAGAAGAAGAGATCATGGCAGAGTTCGGAGGAGCAAAAGTGTTCAGCAAGCTAGATGCCTCGTCTGGCTTCTGGCAGATTAAGTTAGATGAAGGGAGCTCTAAATTAACCTGCTTTATCAGGCCATTTGGCAGGTACATCTATCGCCGCTTACCATTTGGTTTAAACCCGAAGCATATCATCATCGCATACATTGACTCTTCGAAAAGATTGATGGTGTCAACACGATGATGGATGACTACTTTATGTTCCTTATTTCCTCTCAAGATCAATAGACCCGGCTCTCGTCGCAATGACCTATTTTTGGTTCCCTTTAACAGAGTCAATTGCACTAAAAATGGTTTTATACATCGTCTTGCCCTCTCATTTAATAAACTTTCTCATAATTTTACGTTGATCGATATTTTTCACCAGAGTCTTAGTTCATTCAAAAACAGCTTATCGCAATCTTTACTCCATAATACCTAAGTGACTTTTTTTTTTCTGGGTGGGTTAATTCCTTAATTTGTGTGTTTCTGTTTGACCTTTGTTC
>NW_022699643.1:52397-101515 GCF_011630105.1 Anneissia japonica | reverse complement strand
ATTTACTTGTTTTGCATTTATTTGTTTATTTTCTTATCTGGATTTTTTTATCTGTATTTTTTTGAACTTGCAATTTTTAGCTTAAGATGTAATTTTGTGCAATTTTCTTGTAAATTTCTCTATTTCATTTCATACTGTAATTTAATTAATTAATTTGCAATTTTGATGTAATTTCTCGCAATGTATTTGTAAATTTCTCTTTTTCTTTTTATACTGTAATGTTATTTATCAATTTATCTTTCGCTTGTTTGTATTTTTCTATATATTTATATGTATTATAAGACATCTTGTAATTGGCTTCCGCTGTTGGATGATTTTTGAAATAAATAAATAAAAAATAATTGTGTGGGGATCCACACAAGAAGAACATGACCGACGACTGAAGCAAGTGCTAAACACAGCACAAAGAGCCAACCTGAAACTTAACAGGCAAAAGTGCGAATTCGGAATAAACAAACTTGTTTTCTTAGGTGACCTGATTACTGATGAAGGTATTAGACCAGATCCTAGTAAAGTAAGAGCCATCGTCAACATGGAAAGACCAAAGGATAAGCAAGCTCTTCAAAGATTTCTGGGAATGGCCAAATTTCTGGCGAAATTTATGCCTGAAATGTCAGTCAAGACGGCACCACTACGTCAGCTCCTAGTTGACAAGAATGACTGGGTATGGTTGGATGCCCAAGAAAAGGCTTGGATGAATGTCAAGTCGACTCTGACAAACAGCCCAGTGTTAAAATTTATAATCCGACTGAGACATGCAAAGTGTCGGCTGATGCATCCAAGGATGGAATCGGGGCAGTTTTGCCGCAACAACAGACCAATCAAGTATGGGCACCTGTGGCATACGCGTCACGTTCAATGACAAGTGCTGAGACACACTATGCCCACATTGAAAAGGAGTGTTTGGCGCTGACATTTGCGTGTGAACGTTTTCACCAGTTCCTGTTTGGCCAGAAAGTACTGGCAGAAACGGATCACAAGCCTCTAATCTCCATCTTCAAAAAACCACTGTCAGATAGTCCACTTAGACTTCAGCGAATGCGTATCAGACTACAAAAATATGATCTTAGCCTAACATATACCCCAGGTAAAGAACTATGGGCTGCAGATGCGATGTCAAGAGCTGTTGACAAAACCACAGCAGCTGAAGAAGATCAACGCTTAGAAAATTATGTTGAGGCATACATCAGAATGGTAATTACATCGCTACCAGTGGCGCAATCTCAGATGCAGAATATAAAAGCTGCAACTCAGGGAGATGAAACTCTGTTGCAGTTCCGCAAAACAATCCGAGAGAGATGGCCAGACAAGCGGACACAATGCCCTTCAAGCATTGTCGAATTCTGGAACTACAGGGACGAGTTGTCTGTGTCGGGTGGCATTATCTTCAAAGGAAGAAGAATTGTCATTCCAAGATGTCTTCAGAACATGATGCTCCAACAAAATCATAAAGGTCATCTTGGAAGAGAAAAATGAAAGGCGCAGAATACGTGAAGTGTTGTACTGGCCAAATATTAACAAAGAGATAGATCAGATTGTACAACAATGCTCAACATGCATTCTGTATAGAGATAAGCAAAAGACAGAGCCCTTGCAACAACATAAGTTGACTACCCGACCTTGGGAGAAAGTTGGAGCGGACCTGTTTGAGGTTGACGGCAAAGATTACATTGCAGTGGTGGATTACTCGCAATATGTAGAGATTGCTACCCTACCTAGCACTACTAGCAAGAATGTAATAAATTCCATTAGATCCATCTTTGCTTGTCACGGTACAGCAATAGAACTGATCAGCGATAATGGGCCACAGTTTGCAAGTAAAGAGTTCAAAAACTTTGCTACAATGTGGAATTTTAAGCATACAACTTCAAGCCCTCACCATCCTGCATCCAACGGCCAAGCTGAAAATGCAGTCAAAATAGTGAAAACCATGATCCGTAAAGTCAAAGATAGTGGCGAAGACCTACATTTGGCTTTACAAGTATATAGGAGTACACCGCTTGAACATGGAGTGTCACCAGCAGAACTACTCTTCAACAGGAAGATAAAATCCAACTTGTCGATCAAACATACCTTGTTAAACCCAAAGCTTGGGGGGAAACAAACACAGATTATCAAGAAAAAGCTTAAACAACAGCAAAAGAGAAACTTTGACGAAATATCTACGCCAATGGCACCTCTCCACGTAGGTGACACAGTGAGAGTACAGAATATCCATCATGGTCAAGGGCAGGCGTAATAACTGAAGCCTTGCCTAACCGATCATACATGGTCAAGACAGAAACAGGAGATATCATCAGACGAAACAGGAAACATCTCCTTAAAACACAACCACCCACACCAATAGAAAGCGATGAGGAGGAGGAAGATGAGCAGACGTATCAAGTCAATGCACAAAAACAGGAAAACCAGCCAAGTTCGGGCAGTACCAAAACTCTTCGTAGGAGTGAGCGTCAATCTAAGCTAAACCCAAAGTACTTTAACGAATCATACAGCACATAGACTTAATAGAGAATACCAGAACTGTGATGTAATAATAATAAGACATACTGTTAATTTGTAGACTACATGGTACACTACATTTAATCTTTAAAAGGAACACTTCCACACTCTCTGAAGGGGAAGATGTAATAAGTACCACCACAAAACATACATCCCCTATCAATTTCGTTTGTGTTAGACACTGCGGCTAACATCTTTGGGCATGGAAATCTTTGGTCTTTCTTCTTTCCACTACATATTATATCCTTTCCCCAGACAGGATCATTCACTTTCTCTGCCTCTAATGCTATAAGTCTACAAAATTTTTAGAACTTTACTATTTTTCTTTGCCGCTTCAAATCGAAAACGATTTTCCTCCACCAGCCATGCATGAAGTTGGGAAGCTTTTGTAATATTTTCTTTAAATTCTCAGAATATTTCAGCACACCCATACCTCCAATAATTTGTGTTGCTGCTCTGCATTCCTTCAAAAAGACAGCAAAGGCATCCAGACCCTTGGGATCATCAGCTCTAATATATCCCCAAGACAAAACCTTTTTTTATGTACTCGTTTGCCATGGCTTCTACGTCTCCGTAGTTCCTTTTCAATTCTTCTATCGCCGCAGGGTATCCCACATCAGCGTCTAAGAAGTACCCAACAACTATTTTATTGGCTTCTCCGATCGTATACTGTTCTAGATATGCCATTTTTTCATTATTGGAACAGATCCCTTTGATTTTGAATTGACTCATGAATTGAACTGTAGATGGTTCCCCTCGAATTTCCTTATTTCCAACTTTGGCTTTCGCAGTTCCATCAGCACCTCCCCAGGTTGCTTTGGGGATGCAGTGGGGAACGTAGTTTGTTTAACATCGCCAGGTGATTCTTCCTCTCTGGAATGTCGCCTGCTTATGGCACTTATAGTGTCTACCTCTTCTCCATCTAAATTTTGGCTATTATTTTCTTCTTCCTCGATCGCCTCCAGGAGCTGTTCCCATGCTTCTGATTTAGCCATTTCATTTGCTATGGCACTTTTTTCCTTTTCCTGTTGAAGTTCAATTTCCAACAGTTTCAGTTTCCTCTCACTTTCCTGCTGAACTCGGAGAAGTTCACTTTGCTTTTTCAGCTCTTACAGTCGTTTGGCCTACGCAATTTTTCTTGCTGGGTATCCTTGACTAGCACGAGAAGACTTTGATGCTCGTGACATAGTTGTAGTCTGGACCTCTGCTCTAATCAGAAACCATTGTTCGGCCTTTGATTTTCTCTTTTCTATAAACAATGTCTTCTTTTTGTACCATTTCTCAATGTGCTCTTTCAAGGCTTCTGCACTGAGTGTACCACAGTACACATCATTGGCCTGTAGAAAACTTTCGTACAATTTCATCCATATTGTATACCGTGTTTGGGTTTCTTTAACAGGCTGGTTTTTCTTCATAAATATCCTCAAGTCATTTGATTCCTTGCGGAGGTTCCTCCATGCTATTCCAAGTTCTTTTGTGGCCATCTTAGTGGGCAGAACTTTCCTCAAACCTGTACGTTAATGATGTGCTTCTTGAGTCAATAAATCAAACAAACAAGAAAGCAGCAGAGATTTTTGGAGTTCTGTTTAATGCGTCGGAACTGATGACAGAATATCAATGTATACTCTTATCCTTAGTTCAAGTTTACACATCTTTGACGGTTGAAACTGATACAAGTGACGATTAACCGTAAATCAATCAAAATTAAACTCATCTAATAAGGCATATCAGATATAACATACGGTAATAAATAGTGATGAACATTAACATAATGACGCTTCAAGAGGGCGACAGACGTAAATAATGATTAGGAAGTGAACTTGGCATTAACAGTATTTAAAACACCAAATAATATTTTTACCACTTTTATTTACAGGTTCCTTATTCACGGAGCAGGAGTGAATTTGCAAGATGGCATTTTTTTTTTAAACTAAATTATACGTATGAGCCATATTTGAATATGGCAGTATTGTTACAGTTAGCTGGCACAAAATATATTAATGTTAGATTAACAGAGGTCACCCATTATTTTCTTTATTATTACAAGAGTACAAAAGCAAAACATACTCTTTGCTGTGACCCCCTCTTCCCCTCAAATGAGTACACAAAAAAGAATTTTGAATCTGAATTTGAGATCATTATTTTACTTTTTAATAAAAGAGTAACTAAGCTACACTGCCTTCTCCCCTTCCCAACCAAAGAGTGTTTTGTACTTTTTTGAAAATGATGAAATAGGTCTATGGATGGTCCCTTGACATAACCTGCTGTTACATTTTCAATCTCCCTGGATAGATCTTAAAATCAGAATAAAATCAAGTTAAAACTAGAAAATTGAAAAGAGGTAATTAAAAATATGGTGTCTTACATGAAGTCGATCACTTATGGATAAACAATAAATAATCAGCAATTATATAGGTTAGAGGTCTGGGAATGCTAAAATTCTCATGGAATGCAATAAACAATCAGCGAAGTACAAATAATAGTAGAAGATAAATAAATAAAGATCCAACATAAGAAATGTGATATACAGTATTAAAAGTATAAGTTTAAAATTAAGTAAATAATGCATGCTCTTGAGAACCCCTTCACTGCTGTATGTGCCCATGATAACTGCTGTCTGATTTGAGAGCATGCTCATTCACTTTTGACTTAAGGCATACCTGTCTTTCCTATGTAACTTTCATTGCAGCCAGGGCATTCAAATTTATAGATATAAAGAACTACGGTATTCTTTCGGAGTAAGGTCCTTTAAGGATGTAAATTAAGAGACTTGCTTGGTTTGCCATAAAGTAATAAACTTAACATCAATAATTAAATACCTATTCATCTTTCTAATACAGCTACGTAATAGCGTGTAACCACGATCACCTATGCAAGGAAGATGTAACCAAATTTTAGGCTTATCATTAATATCAGGTCTATCATTACCAATTATTATTAAGTTTGGTTTTAACTATTTAAGTAATCGATTTAGAACATATATATGAAAGCCATTTCATAGCATCATCTTCTTGATCTTTTCAATTTCATTGTTAAAATATTGCCCTGGTGTACGTAGTTTCTATGTATGGCTGTTAAGTGCACAACCATTTAAAATCAAACAAATATTTGTTATTTCAAAGGAAGAATGTGGTGATAAGTAATACACAGTTGGAAATTCTGAAATTATGATTTTATTAATGTTAATGTAATTGTTAAGTGTAGTCAATGTTATTTAAAAATATACAAAGAAAAATTGTTTTAATGAATTTATAAGGATTTTATAAGGCGTAAATATTGTTGAAGTTTTATTTATTGTGCCATATTGTATGATTAAAACATTATATTAGGATAGATCAACGAAGCCCAAAATGGAATAGTGCGAGCCTATACACACAGGCAGCATGTAGTTGCACACTGCGTAAAGTGGTATTTTAAACTTGCTTTTTTGTTCTTTCCTCATTTTGTATTTAATTCTTGCTAATCTTTTTAAGAACAAAAACCCATCTGTTTTTTTTTTCCAAAAAATAACCTTGCAGTTTTCATACAGAGGAATCTAAATACTAAGGGGACAGCCACTTACTTTCCTCTCAAAATGTCTTCATGGTTATAAACATCACAAAACCTAGACTGTGCTTCTTTGATGGTTCCTTAGGTTCTGTTATCTATCTGTTATCTTGTATTCTTTCACTTGATATTTCACACACAAAGATGTTTAACAATAGCTTTCTTCAGATATATTTTATTTTTCAATTGGATGTCCAGTTCAGAAGTTATATTTTTTTTTCAATTATGCTCATCTGTTTTACAGAATGGGAAAGTTAGAATATTTTATGCATTAAGTAATGTTTTATCTACCTGCTTAAAAAGTTTTATTTAATTAGGAAGAAGTTTACATCTCCTTAGCCTTGCCTAAAAATACCTCTATTTTACAACAGCAATGATCGATGGCTGCTATCTTATTATTTAGGTGCATGATTTTTCATTTGCAATAATTTAATTATCCAATTAATTGATCATTATTTTTATTTCATTAAGAATTTCTCTATTTTATACAGAAAAAAAAATATTTTGTACATTAAAAAAAATTAATGTCACAAAAAATGTTTCTTTCATTTTTGTATGAAATTGGGACATTTAATTCCCAGAATTTTGTAAAATACATTTTGTAGCAACTTTATCACTATTCACCTGTATTATATACAATACTGTAATTACAACCATAGTATCTACAGATTTATGTTATTTCTTTCAAGTATTAAATATATTTTAAAGTTGGGACAAATGGCAATTTTCGAACTGGTCCATGTTGGCCATCTTGGATATTAGGCGCATTATTTTTTCACTTTCCGTAAAATTTAGTCACTTGTATTTAATAGACCCTTATTGTTTTGATGTTGAAATTCAGTATATGCCTTTAGTAAAGTGCAAGTCATTTTCTATGAATGTTTTGAGAATACAATTTTTGTAAAGATAAATATGACCTTTAAAATTTATTAATATTGTATTATTTTCATTATTTATGTCCAACGCCGATTAGTTAAAAATTATAACTCCACAACTGGTTTTCCGATTTTTTTCATTTAAAAAGCATTTGCTTTTGCATTAGTAGATCTTTCATTTGCACTAGTAAGTAATTAGTAAGAATAATTTAAATTTTACTGGTCCACACTAACTATATGTACAAATCAATAGAAATATAACTACTTAACACAAAGGGCTGGATTAAGAACTACCGAAAAAAAAAAAAACAATCTGGAATCAAATATCCGAGAACTGCTGTTTTAAAGAAGAAATTGCCAACCGGTTACAATTTGTTCATTTCCGAGTACTATATATATATATATATAACCACACACACATACTGTATAATAATATGAATGCATTGGGCACCATTTCAAAAAAATGATGATTTTTAACTTTTTTTCCAATTACTTTGCACCTCCCAAAAATTAAAAGTAATGATTGTGTAACACTACCACACTGAACATGGTGTTCAGTCATTGGACTGATAGAGTTCAAATTGGCTGGTGGTCTATCATGATATAATTCAATTTAGAAAAAAGTTATATAAACTGAACCAAATAAAATTGTTCTAATTACATTTGCTAGTGTTAGAAAACCCCACGTAAGCTACAAGGATGTAGACAAAATGGACGTTACCTGGTGTCAGGCCTTCCAAACGAAATACAGATCAAACGGCCATCCAGCTACAGTGTAGCCAGTTTAAGAACAATTTTAGCAGAAGAGAAAGATATTACATTTTCAGGTAAGTATGAATTTCATTACAAAAAGAAAAACAAATATTTAAATATAAATTTTATCTGCCGGTGTTGTCAACTGGAATACCCACATAAGCTTAAAGGACGAAAGACAGTGGACATTATCTGTTGTCAGGCTTTCCCAGTGGATTCAAACTCAAACAGCCATCAAGATACAGTGTAGTCTAAAAAACTTTTTTTTTTCAGAATGCAGAGAAGATGATGAGGACATGAGTGTAGATGAGGGTGAAGAAATAACGGTTAGAGATGTGGAAGTGGTAGAGCAAGGTAAAAGTGAAAATTTTTTTTATCCTTCAATGAAGGAAAATGAGAGAATGCATGAAATATCTCATTTATAGTACCCTACCTTAAAAACCACTTATCAGTCAAAACATATTGCCCTCCCTTGACAAAAGCGCATAACTGATAATTTTTTTTCAAAATTTAGTTATAACAGTCAGGTGGACTTGGTACATCATGTCTCAATGGTTAGATTTCACTATGTAAAAAGATCATAACTGCTTTTTTCACTAGAAATAACCATTACAAAATCATACAACTGCAAATAAACTCATTTTTCTTTCTCAAATAAATTCCATTTGCTAGTTAATTGATGAATTATTTTAATTATGTTCCTTACCTTTATGAATATTAAATATAGTGTCTCTATGTTCTGGTATTAGTCTATGTATATAAATATAGCATTAATACCTACGCCTAATTGATTATTATTGTGTATAGTCACCGCTGTGAGTGCTGCTGGCAAATGAGTCTCGTTTTATTTCGTTTTCTTGTGGTTTTTTGATGAATTGTTTCCCTTTTTGATACCGTCATTTGAGCTGTTGATGTTTTATGAACCTGCATGGATTATCATTTTTGCACTATTGTTCGATTTTAGTGTGTTTGTTCGTGACCAATCTCACTCATACACGCCACGGAGGCCGCACGTCGCGCTTTTAAGCAGGTGCGGTCGTATTTAAATGAGGAACTGCATAACATTAGGCGCCATTTTGAACCAGTCGGTATTTTTGTTGGAAACAAGAAACTCCGCCTGCAACCTCACGTTTGGAAAAAGATTGAGCTAGGAATCTGCACCACTATAACTAGGCGCGGATGTCGTTCTGGAAGTAGGAAAATAAGAAATATTCCGGTGCATGTCAGCAACAACAGGTATTCCAAATCTTATACGTATGTAAAACCTATGCTCCGTTTGAAGTACAACAACATTATACCATTTAACAAACGAAAATTTTCACCCTTGTTTGTGGCAGCTGTTTACTCACCCGCTAATGACCCGAGCGGTAATCTACCATATTCAACAAGTGGTCGATGATTCAACAACACAATTTTCGGAAGCTGGAATAATAATAGCTGGCGATTTCAACCCTTTGAATATCTTGTTTCTCACTATTAGCCCCTTTAAGCAGGTTGTCAAGGTACCTACAAGAAGAACGGCAGTTTTAGACATATTCATCCTTTTTTCAACAAACCAGACATATGTGCTCCTATTGCTAGAAGTGATCACAAGTGTATAATGTGGAAACCACAAGTTACCTGCAAGTTCAACAAAGTTGTAAATCGACATATTAGACCAATCAAAAAGAGTTCCATCCAACATTTTGGGCACTGGATAACAAAACATGACTGGACAGAAGTCAAATCTGGGAAAAACACACAAGCCAAATGTAACGCTTTTTACAAAACACTAAACTGCGCAACTGAAAAATATTTTCCTCCCAAATCCGTAAAATGCCACATTGAAGAAAAACCCTGTATTACGCCACAAATTAAAACTCTGATTGTCAAAAAGGCAAAGTCTTTATAAGAAGATTGACAACAGATGGAAAAAAGTTAGAGATGAGATCCAAGCTTGTATTAAGAACGCCAAACGCTCATTTTACCACGATAGAATACGTAAACTGAAAAGCAGCAATCCCGCTACGTGGTATAAAGAGATTAAATTCATGACTATCAAACACATTAAAGAAATCAACATTAATCCTCCTCCACATATTGATCAAGACGACTACGTCCCGTTGCTAACAGTATTAATGACTGTTTTGTGTTCGTCTCCGATGATATTCCAGTGTTAGATTTGAAACAGCTACCCGCCTTTCTCCCTGAGCACAAGCTGGTACCTACCGTTGAAGAATACGAGGTTTATAATGTTCTTAAACAGGTAAACAATAAGAAGGCTTCGGGGCCTGATGGGGTACCGGCCAGAATAGTAAGGGAATTTGCTTGCGTTTGTTGAATTCATCTTTTGATGAGGGAGTTGTTTACTTAACCAGTAGAAAGAGGCTGTAGTTGTCCCAATTCCTAAGACAAACCTGTCTGAGTGGAATAAACTTAGACCAATCTCACTAACAGACCACTTCTCAAAGGTTGCTGAAAATTTCATATATTCCCTGATTATGAATGATATAACTGGTAAACTTAACTGTAAACCATTTGGTAACAAGAAGACCTTTTCAACTACCCACTACCTTGTTAAGTTAATAGATAACCTCTGTAAGCATGCAAGCTTCACTAAATGTGAATCACAATATAATTCCCTGGGTAATTAGTTTTCTGAGATGTAGACACCAAAGAGTTTGATACAAAGGGGTGGGTGCAGGTCAACTCGGCCACAAGTCAACTCGGCCACAGTCAACTCGACCACAAGTCAACTCGGCCTCAAGTCAACTCGGTCACAATTCAACTCGGCCACAAATCAACTCGGCCACAAATCAACTCGGCTACAAATAAGTTCGGCTACAGCCAACTCGGCCACAAGTCAACTCGGCCACAAGTTATTTATAATTAAAATGAAATGTAAATGTTACTCAGTTGTTGCATCTTTTTGAAATGTGATTGAAATGAAGTACATAGTATATTATTTTAGTAAAATTCTGATCATCGTCGTCGTGAGATCGTTGTATTCATTTCTTCACACTGTACTCTTATTCGACAGAGAAAACCCGCCAGTTACAAAATGGAATAAAATCTGACAATAATGTAATATTAACAATTTAAGCAATCTTAATAATTAAGAAAAACACATAGGCCTATATTATTGTTTAATTTCTTTTTTCACGTTAAAACTGTAGAGTAGACCTAATCATAAAAAATTGAAATAGAAAAACCACATTATGATTTTTCAAATGTTAAAAATTTATTTATTCGATACTATTTTCTTTAGAACCACGCCCAAGAATGAGGCTTACGTAAAAATTAGGTGGGGTGCATAGCATCTAGTATCAATTATCCACAATAGGAACAATTGGTATTGTTGAGTGACAGACATTTCGCTTCAGTCCATCATAAGCTATTTGTTCGACCAATGGGAGCTATGAAACCCGTAAGTGACAAGGATGCATCCAATGACGTGAATCACCGGTGACATGTCGGTGACACGAATCAGATGTCTTGAACAAATTAGAAAATCAAGGCCGTAGCCAGAATTTATAAAGGGGAAGGGGGATTCAAATTTTTTAGGGTCATTTTTTTTTTTTTTTTTTTTAATCTAAAATGGGTTGAAGGGTAAATACTGTATAATTGTAAATTTACATTTTTTCTTATTTCTTTTCTTAATTTCACCAAGGCGTTAATCTGGCTTAGTCTCACCATGAGTGACTATCGACACTGCGGAACATGAAAGCACATACCAATAAACAGTTTTCGACGAAGGTCATTGGCATAAAAACTCCAGCTTTTCCAAAAATTGTATCAGTTTATTTCGATAATTCAGTCAGAGAACATCAAGTATCATCAATCCGAGTGTATCTGCTAACAGCTCAGCTTTCAAAAAAGTTATTTAGTTTATTTTAATAATTCAGTGAGCGAACATAAAGTATCATCAGTCCGAGTTTATCTGCTGTAATGAAGACGAGAAACGGCGGCACAAGTCCGCAGCCTGTAGCGAAGTTTCCCTGCAAGAAGTGTAAGAGAGATGTCACAGCACATCAGCATGCGGTAGAATGCAATGACTGCATGTCCTGGTACCACAGATCTCGTTTAGAGGGTAAGTCCTAAAAGATGCACTTAATTATATTTATGTTGTTCAAATACTTATTGTACGGGGATGTGCACTATCGCCACATTAATTTTTAAACTTGTTAAGAGGGTAATTTTATTAAACGTTTCACTTTTATTTAAGCTTTATCAGGATCATTTATTACTGATGATGCTTAAATAAAAGCGGAACGTTTAATAAAATGGCTTTGTCAATTTAAGGCAAGTTATAAAGACGTACTTAATTATATACAGTATAGGCCTATGTTTTTCAAATACTTATTGTACGGGGATGTGCTTTATCGTCACTTTAATTTGTAAACTTGTTAAGAGGGTAACCTCTTAAAGACACATCTATTTATATTTATGTTTTTTAAACACTTGATGTTTTTTAAGAGGATAAGTTGTAAAAGACGCACTTAATTATATTTATGTGTTCCAAACACTTATTGTATTACGGGGCTATGCATTATCACAACTAAATTTTTAAATGCATTATTTGTAATTTATTTTAGGTATAACCTTGGAGCAGTACACCCAAGTGATGGACAATGACGGACCAGTACTGGAGTGGAGGTGACCCGAGTGTACATTCGACCGTCAATTGCGTGAAGACATCCCATTGGCCGAGAGTACTTATCGCTCATTTGAACATATCGGTCAAGGCAATGCATCCACCAACAACACTGGACTGACTGACCTACTAATTGCGATATATGAACAGGGTGACGTAGATAAAAGTTCGGAAAATAGCCACGCAATTCAAGAAGCCTCACCGGAAGACCACCAAATGGACGGGAATACTCATCCCTCGCTTGGACATATCGATCGAGACCATGCATCGACCAACAACACTGGACTGACTGACCTACTAATTGCGATATATGAACATGGTGACGTGGATACAAGTTCGGAGAATAGCCACGCAATTCAAGAAGCCCCTCTGGAAGACCACCAAATGGACGGGAATACTCATCCCTCGCTTGGACATATCGATGAAGACCATGCATCGACCAACAACACTGGATTGACTGACCTGCTAAATGCGGTAGACGAACTTAATGGTAGCCCTAATCGTACCGAAACATCGGCGGACGTCTGTGTAGATGCAAGTTTCGAGAATGGTAACGAAATTCAAGAAGACTCCCTCGATGACGCCGATGTTGGAGAGGACAACGAAGATGTGGTGGACAGAGTCGTCGAATACAAGATTGTCGAGGGGTCGACACAAAGACAGCGATCTAAACTGGTAGACTCTAACGGATACTCTTATGTTCTGAAGCTAAAGAGGACTGGCGTAACATATTGGCGGTAAGTTAATTTACCCATGCATCTCCAATTTTCAGAAATTTAAGAAAACATGTTATTTGCCTAGACCTATCCAAATAACTATATTTAAAGTGCCAACTGACAGGTAAGTGTTAATGTTTTCACAGATGTTGTGTTCGGAATGCAGTGATGAAGTGTCCCGCGACTGTTGTCCAGAAAGGTGGGGATGCATACATACATACACACATACATAGGCCTACATGCATGCATGTATGCATACATGCGGCCTACACACATGCATACATATACGCACGTACATAATATACGGACGTACGCGCATACGTATTGTTCCCCACAGAATTGGTGTTTTTCAGTATTTGAGGCACGTTGTGGCAAAATGGCTAAGTTGTAGCAAAAATTGAAATTCAAGTTATTAGTATTTTCAGATACCTGAGTATGTGATCTTTAAAATGAGGGGTCATTCATTGAAATTGGACATTTCTAGCCTAAGTTACTGGAAAGTGAAATTACAGCACTCTTAGAGTCAAGATAAACATGATTTTGAGTAATTGCCTTCCAAAGTTATTTGTGCATACATTGTTTAATAGAATTAACTATCTAAATAACATTAAATAAACAATTTGTTGATCACTTCCAGAACTAATACTTTGGGACATGATTAATAAGACATTAAACTGTTGATCTATAGTGCCAAAAAAAACTGGATTTTTAGGCAATTTTTTGAGCTACCATATTTTATAGTTCCTTTACTCAATACTGGTCTGTGCGACAACGTAACCATTTTGCCACGACATGACTCATTTGTATGTAGTTGTTGTTGTTGTCACCTTTATTATCGATATTATTACCCTATTATTACTAAGTAGGCCTAGTATTATAAGTATCAATATTATTATTATTACTACTAATTAGTGTTACTATTATTATAAAAATAAACATTATCTTTAATTTATTATTGTTGCATTATTGCTATTATCACCTTCAATATCGTTATTATCACTAATTAGTTATCAAAATTGATATTTAAATATCGTTATTATTACCATACTAGTATTATTACTATTTGTTGAAATAAATATTACTATTAATGTTGTTGTTGTTATTATCACCTTTATTATCGTCATAATGACTAATTAGTATTATTAATGTAAATATTACTAATTTATTGTCGTTATTGTTGTTTAATATTATTGCTGAAGTAGAATGTTGTGAGTAAACAGAAGACGAACACATTAATAAATAACTCTTTTTAATTCATAGGCAATAGCATTCAAATCTCTTTTGGTAGTGTGGTGGTCCTGTTTTACTAAAAGATACGGTGGCCCATAAATGTCACGGCAACAACTTTTGAAATGTCACGGCCACATTTTCGAAATTCATGGCAACAACTTTCGAAACCACACGGCACACTTTAAAAAGTCACGGCATACTTTCAAAATTCACCGCACACTTTTAAAAACCACGGCACACTTTCAAAATTCACTGCACACTTTATAAACCCACGGCACACTTTCAAAATTCACGGCAACAACTTTTGAAATGTCACGTCAAACTTTCAAAATCACAACTTCCGTGGAAAGTACAACTTTCGCCGTGAGGTTCATGGCAGACGAAGTGATTGTAAATTCTTAAAACTTTTGGCCGCCGGTGGGAACATGGGAGTTGCTAAATACAACCACTTCAGCCTGGGCTGCATAAGTCGGACTAGGAGACCTAGCCAATGCCCAGTCCAGCTACCCGGTCACACTGTAGTATAGGCCTAATTCTCTTTCACGTTAAGCTAGGCCTATGCAGAGTATGACCCCTGGCCTAGGTCCCTTCTCTCTATGCCTGGCTAATAAATAACTTTTATGCAATTACTACAGACATGGGAAAAGTTAATATCATTGATTATTATTAACTTTCCGTCACCCCTTTCTTCTAGAATATAGGCCTATTATAGCCATGGCAATTTTGTTTAAAAGCAAATAAATATGATAAATCCTAACTTCAGCAATCACACATAAACACACTCACTCATGATGATTATGAAAGGGCAAATTGGCGACGCACCTTAGTAAGGATCATTGCTTGAAAGGAAGATCAGCAATCATGTTGTAAAAATTGTAATTTTGATTTATTAGGTCCATTGTCTCTTCCAGTATAATTGTTCATTGGAAAAAAAATTCATAGACTGAGTATTTTATTGTAGTAGCCCGTGAAGTAGAATTATCCTGATTAGACCAATATTGGTTTTTTTTTCTATGATTACGGTGTCCCTACCTCTAAAATAAGACAAGCCATAGGCCTATGTATTAGGCCTACTTTACTCTTTGCACCCAAAATTGATCTCAATCTACAGAACATGTTATGTCGTTGTCGTAAACTGAAAATATATATATATATAGGTACCATAACTATTAAAAATAACACTGCCCATTTGGGATGTAGGGCGGCGTATGAATATATCTCATTGTTATGCGGTCAGCCGTGAAATTGTAATGATCATCCCATGTGGTAAGCGGAGAACGACAGGGTGAGACTTGGGTATGATTTGTTGTAATTGGTGTCGTTGAATGATTAAAAATATAGCATTTCGTCAACAGGTATGTAAATATGAACATAATCATTGTTAATATTGTATCATATAGGAGTAACCTCATGTAAATATTGTTAAGCTAGATGAGGTTATGCGTATTTAGGGATGTTTTGTTTTGATGGCATCCCTCATCCGAAGCCTAACTTCGTGTTGAACTGTCATCATAATGTAGGTCACCTTGCGTTAGAGTGCAGCTACTCTTTCAAAGTATAATTTATGATTTCATTGTTTATGGCTGCTACTGCATAGAAATTGAAGGTTTATCATACATTGTTAAAATTATTGTTCATCAGTTACGATGTTGTTTTATCTATAGTCGATAAGTGGCCGATGGTGGCGCTATATGTAAACAAAGTGAATAAGATGGCTACGCCCATGGAGCTAGTGTGTAACGATTAACGAGTTGGTCTAAGCTTATAGTTAATTATTGTGTCACATAGGAATATAGTGTGATTATATTAGAATGTGTATTAGGTGAGTTTTTAAGGACGTTATGTATATTTTATCAAATATTTCTGTGAGTCCTATGAGGTGAAGAGAAACTGTTAAAGTCTGGTACTCTATTGTAAGGAGAACGTGAAGTATTATAGTCTGTACATACCTCTGTTGGGTAAGTCAGGATGGCCAAGTTTAGTTATACTTGATAAAAGCTATTTTTTATGTTTACATTGAAATTATATTGTTTGTTGGTGGTTTGAATATGCTATGAATAACAGTTAGTAGCATGTATAGTTTTGGAGTATAGGATGCTTAGATTCAAAATCATCTCATCACTGTTGTTATGATATTATTAATGTCATATTAATAGTGATATTATTAATATTATTTTCTTGTGATTTTACATTATTGAAGGTAATCTTACATGACTAAGTAAATTACATGACTGCAATGAGTTGTTTGTTTATTGCAGGGGTTTTTTGTTTTGTTTATGTTTTACTTGAGACTGGTGATTTGATTGTTGGAATTCAAGTTGGTTGAAGAATAAAGAAACAGACAGATCAGCAGCCATATCGTTGTACTAGTGTGTCTGTGTTCAGTTCTCGGCCTACGACAAATGGTGTCAGATGTGGGATGGCTGCAATGAAGATCAAGTAGAAAACCCTCAACTTTGCATGTGTACATACAGGAAACGAAGAAAGTGTACAGATAGTTAGGTGGTTGTAAATTGGACTGGACTATTTTGTATCATTGTTTTGATTTTATTAGATTTTTTTGTATTCGATCATTTTGTTTCAAATAATTTAGGATGGCTAACCCAGGTGGCGAGGAGGCAGGAGGTGTTGCGGCTGCTCCTGATTTGGCCCAGATGGTTGCGGCATTGACAGGTGCATTTAAGAATCTTTGTACATCAAGAACAATGCCAGCTATGAAATTACGCAAGTTTAAAGGACAACCAGACACTGCAGGTGACCTTTCATTACACGAATGGCTTATTGAATTCCATGACTATAGTGCTTCCTATAAATTAGAAGGAAAAGATAAACCTCAAAGCCTGCTTACCCATCTCAGTGGGGCTGCCAAGGAAGAGATTCTTTGTAGAGAGAGTGCTGTTAAGGAAGATAGTAAACAGATCATAGATATTCTAAAGTTAAGATTTGGACCAAAAGAACAAGTTCAGTCTCTTAGTAGTGAACTTCATAATCGTGAGCAGTTGGAAGGTGAGACATTGGCAGAGTTTAGCAACCTATTGATTAGACTGTATGATCGAATGGAGGGTGCGGGTGCGGCCAGTGCCAATGAAAAGGAGGCGTTGTCTAAGTTAAAAGATAGTACCTTGAAAGAAAGGTTAGTGAGAGGGGCCCGAGACAGAAGAATTCAGCGGGAGATGAGGAGAATCGTAATTGCCAGTGCAGACAAATCCTTCATGAAAATGTGTGAAGAAGTTCTAGAATTGTTTCAAAACCAACGCCCAGTAAAGGCGAAAGTTAGAGAGATAGCCGAGGTACAGGTTGTGTCACGAGGTGATAAGGATGACATCCGCAAATAAAGGATGAGGTTAATCAGCGGAAGGAAACTGTACAGGATATGGTTAGTGTAGTAAAATCCATTAAGCCTGTTGGAAGTGAAAGGAAGGAGAGTGAATTGTGTTACAACTGTGGAAGAAAGGGTCATCGAAGGAGAGATTGCCGTGTTACAATTGTTGTAAAATGGGACATACGAAATATAATTGTCCACATTGGGGAAAATTACCATTGAAACAGAATGATGTGAGACAGGTTCACATGCAGGAACCAAACCAAACAGAAACGGAAATTGTACCAGAGGTTCGAACAGCATCGCATGTCGTGCAACGGGGTACCAGTGAAGACCTGAAAACATTGTTAATTTCAGAAAGTCCCACGGCGGAGTTGTTAATTGCTGGAAATCGGATCGGGTATATCTTAAATACTGGTGCTGAGACTAGTTTGATCCCATTGAGTTTCTACAGAGAAATTTTGCAACCAAAGTTGGGTTCTCTTGGATGCGGAGATGGAATCAAGGTTGTAGGTGTTACAGGCATCACAATTCCTATTGCCGGTTACATAAAGACATTAGTAACCTTATCAGGGAAGTTAGCAGCGATTGGCTTTCTGGTAGTAGAGGACCATGTGATCACGAAATGGAGATCAAAATTTCCAGTGATTTTGGGGTGCAATGCGTTGAGAGCTTTGTTTAAGAACGACAAAGTACATGATGACTCATGGGATGTTGTAGATAGTGCATTCCAAACTGAAGTGACACAACCAATAGAGGGGTTAACACTGAAGACTAGAAGTAAAAGTGAAGTTTTGCCCCCTCTTGCAGTGAGGAGAATGGAGTGTGTAATAGCCAATTCTGATAAAGAAATGGATATCCTGGTGGAGTCGAGTGCAGAAGGTCCAGTTAAAATTTATGAGGGTTTTCCTCAGCGAGATGGAATGGTGTACAAACTTACAGTGGCAAATGAGAGTGAGAGAGAAGAAGTAATAACTCCTGGTACCGTATTAGCTTCAGCTGTGGCAGTCGATATGAAGGAAGAAGTGGTTGCAGAACCTATGAATGGATTCATTGGAGTGACAATTGCTGAAATAGCTGTGGAAAAAGGGGTGCCTCAGGATGGACCAGAGTTTGGATTGCAAGTGACTGCAATCGAGGGGCCAAGTGAAGCTGGTACAGAATATTTGTGTAAAGATGGAACCAGACTGGTTTTGCCACGTGGGGTGAGTTTGGTTGGCGTTGATCAGGTCGAGGCTGATATGATATCAAAATTGCTTCATAAGAATCAGACGGTTTTCTCTCAAGATAGTATGGACTTTGGATTCTGCAATGTTATTCCCCACCAGATCAATTTGAAAGACGGGACACCAATCCGGTTACCATACCGACGGATACCACCAGCACAGATACCAGAAATCAGGCAGTTACTGCAAGAAATGCTAGAGAAAGAGATCATTAGAAAATCTAAAAGCCCCTTTGCAAGTGCTGTAGTGCCAGTCCGTAAGAGAGATGGATCCTTACGTCTATGTGTAGACTATCGTCGTTTAAATCTACAAACAGTTAGAGACTCGTTCCCCCTTTCTCGCATAAAGGAAAGTTTAGAAGCTATGAGTGGTGCGAAGTTCTTCACTTCCTTGGATCTTGAAAATGGTTACTTTCAGGTTGCGATGTACCCAGACAGTGTGGAGAAAACAGCGTTAAGGGTGCCTTGGGGATTATTTGAGTTTACTAGAATGCCTCAAGGACTGATAAATAGTCCCAGCACTTTTCAGCGTGTCATGGAATTGGTTTTTGCTGATCTTAACTTATCACACTTTATTATTTATTTGGATGATATTTTGGTTTTTGCACCTACAATTGAAGAGCATGTAGAACGACTGAAGATGGTGTTTGAGCGTTTGGAAGAGTTTGGACTGAAGCTGAAGGGGAGCAAATGTAAGTTCCTTTGCCGTAAAGTGAGTCATTTAGGTCATGTAGTGAGTGCAGCCGGAATAGCTGTGGATCCTGGTAAAACATCTCGTATCAAGGATTGGCCGCTTCCTACCAACGTAGAAGAGTTAAGGTTATTTTAGCGTCCTATTATCGAAGATTTGTTCCAGGTTTTGCTCATATTGCTGGTCCACTTCATGCATTGGCTGGTAACAAGGCGAAATCCAGAAAAACTAAAAGATACACTAGCACAACACAGTTACAAGACAGCAATTTTCATTGGACCCCAGAAGCTGACGCTTCCTTTAATGGCGCTTCCTTTAATCCTTTAATACCAGTTCTGGAATATCCCCGATTTGGAGAGAATTTCATTTTGGAGATCGATGTGTCATTAAAGGGTTGAATTCTGATGGTGAGATTCATCCTGTGGCCTTCGCCAGTAGGGGATTGAGAGGTGCCGAACGAAATTACCCGGATTTCTCGAGTTTTAAGCTAGAATTATTGGGCCTGAAATGGGCTGTGGCAGACAAGTTTAGAGATTATTTGTTCGGAGGGCATACTATCGTCTATACAGATCATAACCATTTAGCCCATTTGAGTACAGCACAGCTAGGTGCTACAGAACACCGTTGGGTAGCCCAATTGTCAGCATTTGACGTGGAAATAAAGTATCGTTCTGGACGCACAAATAAATGTGCAGATGCCTTAAGTCGTTGTCCTGGAAATATGAGAGCAGAAGCTGTAACTGTTGCAATGGAAAAAGAGCTGGAGTGTAGCATGTTACCTGTTGAATTAATTAATGAATAGGTTAACAGAGATGGAGTTTTAAATCAACAGCCGTTGCAACCTAATGTTTTTCCTTCTTACAGTATGGATGAGTTGGGCTAAGTTGCAGAAGATGGATTCTGAGCTACAGGTTGTTTGGAGATACTGGAATAACAAGTGGAGGCCAGGACAAGAGTCATCTGGAGATAAAGTCCAAGTAAAGATCTGGTTACGTGAATGGTCCCATTTTGTGGAGAAAAATGGTGTATTGTATCGAGAAATGGACCGAAAGGAAGGAACGACACAGCAGCTGCTAGTCCCAGAAATCTTAAGAAAAACCATACTTAAAGCTGTTCATGACAACTGGGGACACCAGGGTACTGATAGATCCTTAAGTTTACTCAGAGCAAGATGTTTCTGGCCTGGGATGAATCAACAGGTGCAACTATATATTAACACATGCTTCAATTGTAAAGTTGTTAAGGAGCCTAGGCCAAATATAAAAACTCCAATGCGGCATTTTCATTTCGACCTCAGGAAGTACTGGCGATAGATTTCTTGAAAATGGATAAGGGACGAGGAAATTACAAATACATCTTAGTGACAGAGGTATTCACTAAATATTCACAAGCTGTTGCCTGCAAGGATCAGACCGCCTGTACTGTGGCAAAGGTATTGCGAGATTGTTGGTTTTGTCACTATGGGATATCCTTGAGAATCCATTCGGATCAAGGGAGGGATTTTGAAGATCACTTGATTAGAGAGATGTGTAAGCTCTATGGGATACAAAAGACAAGAACATCCCCTTATCACCCACAGGGGAACGGTCAAGTCGAGAGATTTAATTCCACTCTTTGTGGCATGATCAGATCATTGGAACCAAATGAGAGAAGACGCTGGTCGGAGCTGCTAAATCATTTGGTATATATGTACAATTCCACACCACATCGTGCTACTGGGTTTTCCCCTTATAAATTGATGTACGGCCGTGAGCCAACCATTCCTTTAGATCAGCTACTCAACAGAGCCTGTAAAGATTGGGATAATGATTATGTGCAGAATCAAGCAGATGCTTTAAAAAAAAGCTATGACCATTGCTGAGAGCCAGATCAAGAAAACAAGGGAGAATGATAAACGTCTACATGATTGACGAGTGCTGCAGGTCAAACCATTGGAAGTCGGGAAGCGAGTATTGCTAAAGAAAACTACGTTTACTGGGAGACACAAACTTGTTGATAAATACCACCGAGACCAATATGTAATAGAGGAGGTGAATGCTGAGCAGGATGTATACAATATAAGACCTGTTTTAGGTGGAAAGTCAAAAACAGTGAATCGTAAATTAATCATCCTTGATCCTCGACTGGAAATTTCTAATGAGGAACCAGAAGAGTGGCCATTGCCTGCTCCACAAATGGGTGAAAACATGAATGAGAAACCTTCAGTGAGCAGTGAGGACTCGTCAGATGATGAAGCTGAGTTTCTTTAAGAATTGAAGTTCCAGATGATGTCATTCCGTTGAATACGGTTAGTGAGCATAACGATAACCAAGTGAGAAATTGAAGGTTTATCATATATTGTTAAAATTATTGTTAATCAGTTACGATGTTGTTTTATCTATTATGCAACTTATTAGAAGAAAGATAAATTAGTATGTCGAAGTTTAGAATACGGGGTGTTGGGTGTTGTAGAACATGGTTGCTCTCGCAGTTAGCCATTAAGAAAGTAGAGTCGATGAGCGACCGATGGTGGCGCTATATGTAAAAAAAGTGAATAAGATGGCTGCGCCCATGGAGCTAGTGTGTAACGATTAACGAGTTGGTCTAAACTTATAGTTAATTATTGTGTCGCATAGGAATATAATGTGATTATATTAGAATGTGTATTAGGTGAGTTTTTAAAGACGTTGTGTATATTTTATCAAAGATTTCTGTGAGTCCTATGAGGTGAAGAGAAACTGTTAAAGTCTGGTACTCTATTGTAAGAAGAACGTGAAGTATTATAGTCTGTACATACCTCTGTTGGGTAAGTCAGGATGGCCAAGTTATACTTGATAATAGCTATTTTTTTTATGTTTACATTGAAATGAGTTGTTTGTTTATTGCAAGGTTTTTTTTTTTTTTGTTTCTTATGTTTTACTTGAGACTGGTGATTTGATTGTTAGAATTCAAGTTGGTTGAAGAATAAAGAAACAGACAGATCAGCAGCCATATCGTTGTACTAGTGTTTCTGTGTTCAAATCCCGGCCTGGGATAAGCATGTTGATAATTTAGCGCATTGGGTTAACGGCAAACTGTGTATGTTAAAAATCCTAAAAAGATTTTGCCTTTCGGAAGATGAACTTCTCACGATTTATAAAGGTTATATTAGGATATGCTTCTCCTGTCTGGAATGCTGGGTTGACCTTAGGACATATTAGGACTTTAGAAAGATTACAAAAAAGATCTTTAAGAATTATCATAGGTAAAAACTGCATTAACTACAATGAAGCTTGTCTCAGATGTAACGTTGAGCCCCTCTCTGAATGCCGCCGGAAATTATGCCTAGGTTTTGCTAAACAGTTGCAAAATCATCCAGAGTTCTGTAACTGGCTTCCAAATCGTAGGTGTCAACTGATGGAATATACCATTCGTAACGACAAACACATATCACTAATCAGATGTAAAACAGGCCGGTAGCCAGGTCATTTCAAGGGGGGAGGGGGGGTTCTCTAGGGCGTGGGGTCCAGGGGCCTGCCTGAGTGCCACAGTGGGGTCCCCCGAAGCCAGAGCAGTTTTTGTGTTTAATTGACATAATGTTTTAAAAGCAGTTATGTTTTGAAAAAGATCTATGTAATAAAAAGGTGGTAATATAATAAAATTAGAAAATATTTTCTGTGAAATGGCATGTTTAAATAACACCGAAAGATATATTAAAAAAACCCTCATCGTATAATCAATATCAATATACTCAACAAATTTATTATTATAAAACAAAAAAAAGCTATTCCTCTACCTCCTCCTCTTCCTCTTCCTATTCTTCTTCTTCTGCTACTACTATTTGACTCTCATTTTGTACACTGAAAATAATAGTACTATTTTACTACATGGCTAAAAAAGCACAAATATTGTCATTACTACTGACAGGGCCATCGTTTTAATTAAGTCAGAGCCTAAAATATAGCATCATATTCAATACGTTATCTGACATCATGAGAACCTAAACTTTAATACAATTGTGTATAAGAGACAGTTCCACACCACATCGTATTATTTTAAGACTTTAACATAATACATACTGATTAATAATAGCTGAGATTTGATGCACATTTTAGTATATCTTCCTTAATATTTATTGTCTACCAAATGAAATATGAATTATATGCATCTTTACAAATTACAATTTCTACAATATTAATCTTGTTTTTATATAGATAAATGTTCGATAAATTCTATCTTTCATTTAAAAAAAACCAAATTCAGCGCGTATATTTCCATTCTAATCAATGGCGTTTGTAAACGTGCACTGACGTCATCGTCGAATTCCAGGACTTTCGACGGTAAAGCTGGCCTGTCTGCCCTGGTCCCAGGCCAACCAATAGTAATTAACAAAATGTGTTTTTTTTTTGTTTTTTTTTTTCATGTACAAAATGCGCCTATGGCGCATTTTGTACATGCACTTCAACTTTTACAACAAAAGCCTAGGCCTAGTACCTGTATTACGTCCTACTGTATTAGGCCAGGCCTACACTAGTTTGTTGTCGTCGGGGTATAATACTATAATTCTGTCTCTAAATGAACGAGGAGTGAACCTAGCTAGTCAACATCTAGGCTAGGCTTTTGATTTTGAAATCAATAACCCATCTTAAAGGACTATCTGTCGTTTTCTTCTTTGCAATCAGCAGACGAAAAAAAGTCAGTTATTCTACGACATTTCATAATTCTCTAAACATTAACAAACACTCGTTTTGACGCAATCCCTTCTGAAGTGTGTGTCTGCTGTTGAAAACAAACTTCCTAGCCTAATTTTGTGACTGGCTATGCTGAGATGGACCATGTTGATTTATTAATAATATTTCGTTTGAGATGGAAAAAAGCGAGTCAATTTCCCCAAAATGCTCCATCAGCACATAGTTTAGTGTGCGCTATGAACAGTATGGCTATGGAATTTACTAACCACACAATCCACAATCAGGTGATTAAGTCGCAAAACTTTATCTGCATTTAGTGGATTAAGTCGCAAAACTTTAGCTTCGTTTAGTGGCACCATTTACTCTAGGTAGACGGCGACCGGTTTCGTTAACGGTTGGTACATTTCTTACAAACATTTAGCCAAAGGCCAGTGAAAGTTGAGACGGCAGCCGGATTTTTATCGATATTTGCGATTCTTTTGTGTGTCATGGTTTGCTGGAGTTGCGTTCAATTTAAATCTCCGAACTTCTGAAGCTGAGATATTCTATAAATATAGCTTTGTATGGCTGGCTACAATTTAAAAACGGGTGAACAAATAATGAATTAGGTGCTAAATTTTGATTTAATGCTAGGTACGTTAAAAACAGACATTCTGTCCGAGTGGGACTCATTCAAAAATTCGAGGGGGTTCCGAACCATAAACCCCCCCCCCCCCACCTGGCTACGGGCCTGTAAAATAAAAAGGTATAAAAACAGTCCGATTCCATATTTAGTAAACCTGCTTAATTCTGAACATTAAGTCACAATTGATTCCCTCAGTTCAGGAGCATTTTCGGGCGTGCAAAACTGTTTGTCTTTGATTTGTCCTTTTGGTTCTGTGCTTTTTTTGGATTGTTTCCCTTGTTCTTATTTTCATGTATTTTTGATGTGGTTTTGTGATTTTGCTGCTTTTGTATTTTTGATGTAAAATTTTTTTAATGTGAGATTTTTGCTGTGTCATTATGTTTCTCTCGTGATTTTTTGCTTGATGTTAACCTTTGTATATTTTTGCTTGTAACCTGTACTACAATTTAGCTTTGCTACAAAGTACATAATGGCCTTTTTAACTTATTTTAGTAATCTAGTAAGAAATGACAATTGCAATATAGTATAAATGATGATAACAATTGTGATGATAATGATAATAATAATAATAATAATAATAATAATAATAATAATAATAATAATAATAATAATAATGGCTGTAATAGTAATAACAATAATATAATATAATCTCGAAGCAATATTTAGGTCTACTGTGAATGCATTCCTTTTTAAATGTCTTTTACCTTATCATGAATTGTATATTTTCATATTTCTCCATTGTTTTGATTGTATTTTTACCTTGCTGTTGTGTTTGAAGTAAAAATAATGAATGAATGAATGAATATTTGTAAGACTTCAAATATGCTGCAATTATATGTAAACTATTACACTACATAAGCATTATGTTAGCATCTCGGTCATTATTTTCTTTGCATCAGGGAAATTAAATATGCAATGCTAACAATTTTAATATTAGCAATACCGATTTGAAAGGCGGCCAACATCTTAAAGAAGAAATATTGAAACTCATGCCCCAAAATTGGCATGAATTTTGGCATACCCTAGAAGTGAACCTGTCACACAAGCAAGTCATCAGAAAATAATGATACAAAATATTTCAATGAAACATAGTACTGACAGTTATATGATCAGAAAACAACTACTAACAAAATAACTACCTGCATTAGCATTGTTTTCTAACAAAACAGTCACTCATCATTAGACCACAGTCAGTATAATAACTGTGTATTTTACTGTGTGCATGATTTGTGATATACTGTATGTAATACAGTATGTACTATATTTACTCTACTGATATGCAATTGACTGCAGAGATGTTGACAAAATGAAATCACAAACACACTACAATTATTCCCTTTAGTGGTAGTTGTCAACATTTTTATCATCAATAAAAACATAACAAAGTGCATAACTGACATTTTGAGTGCAAAAATCATTATTTTCAGAAAAAAAAATGTGTAACCCGATAAAGGATATAGTATTGTGTATTTCAATATGCTAACACTAAAATCACACAAAACACTTTTAGGGCTTTAAAAATACATTTTGCCTTATATTTCGAAAACAGCAAGATGTCAGTTATGCATGCTCTTTTCTTGTGGAAGTGCAGTATACGGTATTTATTATGCCTAATATTTCTTACTGTATGGGGGTTTATTAAACAGAAAAATTAATGGTATATTCTCACTTGTTGATTAAATCAGTCTCAGGCTGTTCAATTTTAAAGATGTTTTTAATTGTAAAGATTACAAACTTACTATGAAATAATTTTTTCCCAGAATGTAGAACAGAAGTGGGCAAAAGCTTAAGTGGGAGAGAGGAGGAAATTGTAAGAGAGGAAACTGTAGGAGTGCTACAAAAAGAGGGTAAGTTTCCATCCAAGTGTAAAGATTTTCAGTAGGCATACATAGCTTTCCATCTGCATTTTTTGTCGAATTGAGGTTTGAGGATTGGTAGGTATAATCTCATTGTTTATCAGAATAGGATGCACTTCTCCATCCCTTGTAAGTAGCAGAGGGATAGTGTTTGGTTATGCCTCTTTTTATAAATTCCTAATAAACCTATTTTTAACAAAATAATTGTTATTTTTGGGCTTTTCATACTCTGGTTGTAATGTTGATGTTGTTAGGGTTGATTCAGGGAATATAATCCAAGGGAAACTGAGGTTTTATCTTAGGTGGTTATTGCATTGTTAATTAACATTCAACATTAATATTTCCTAATGCATGATATATAAAAAATATACTACTGCTACTAGTATACAGTATTTTTATAGAATAAAATTGCATATCAATACTATATTAATACAAATACTTGCTTTCATTTGCTGGTCGTTCTTTTGTCTCTGTCTACCTAGAGCTGCACTGATGAGACCTAAAAGGCCGAAACAGATTATTTTTTCCCTTTTGATTATTTGCATTATTTTGTCATTCTGATCGGATTTTCTCTACTGTTATGTTTGAAAAATATATATAAATTATTTTCAAGTTATGGCCCAATAATCTATTTCAGCAACCGACTTGGAGCAGCTATGTCACACAGTGGGTGTTAAACTCTCTAATCCAGGTAATCTCAGAACCAATTTACCTTATCCTTCATTTCCCTGTGGAAACTTATACCCTGTAAAATAACTGAATTTATTTTCTGTATATTATTTCAACTTGAATAGAGTATAGTAATCGTAACAAAAATCCATTGGAAGGAATTGAATCCACAATCGTTTGTTGGAAAGAAAACATCTTACCCACAAAGATAACATTTCAATACATTATAATATATTATCAATTACTTAATTTTCACTGAGTTTAATGTAAATACTGGATTAATCGTTGCTCTTGAGTAAGTGCGCATCAAACATGATTAGTACAGCAATAGTCACAGTGCTTAATCTGTGACCCTTTACTGTACCAAGCTGGTTGATTAACTCTTAATTTGCCCCAAATCTGAGTCTGTCTACATTCATCACAGGCAGGCATACCGACACAAGTGACTTGAATGAGGACTGCACTGAAATCTGTAAAAAAAATTGATAGGAGCTGCGGGGCTTTGGGCATTTATGTTATACAATGCTTAAAAGTTCAGCAATTTGTTTTATTAGATATAAGCATGTAGTATAATTGTTGTATAATTTACAGTAAAAAAAAATCTTTCAGATGCCATTTATGATGTGGAAGACATATTAAAGAAGAGAAAACGAAAAGGGAGGGTAGAGTATCTGGTGAAGTGGACTGGCTTTGAAGAATGTACGTGGTAAACTTACGAAAATATTCCTGTAAATCTACAGAAATTATGCAAGAAAAATTGACTGCCAGCGACGAGTACAGGCCTATCAAAGAAGAATGCCGCCCTCTGTTGTAGACGCCATTACTGGGGAGTCCCTAATCCCCCAAAATGGCAATGCGGTGTGATGTGTTTATAAACAAAGTACCATTGAGAAATCCACCTTTTTATCTTGCAGCAGAGTAAGCCGTCACAGTCGAACCAAAATTTTATCGAAGTTCAAGATAAGTATATTATTATGTGTAGAAACGTCTGCTCTCTGATCTGTACTGGAGGAGGATCTAGGCTAGGCCTACTTACTCCTCTTCTTTTGGCAGGTCCAATGCGATTTGTCAAGCGCTTCGGTGTATTATCCGCGCAGCAGATAACTAATTTATTTGGGCCTAGCTTAGAAGATTGCTCAGTCAGTGTGTCAGTAGGCTACTGGATAACATGACAACGACGTCTGTTTCTTATGTAGGCTATCTGCTAATTTGTCATCTGCTCTTATTTTAAACAGACCATAACAATGATATAAATATTATTTAATAAATGCTATTATTACTCCTAAGGCATAGTATTATTACTAGCAGAGTCCTAGGCCAACTACAACGCTCTAAACCAAGGCCATGCTATATCTTAGTATTTAGCCCAACAATTTTGGTGAAATGTTTTAAACGTAATTTTGAAGTAGGCCTATGTGGAAAGATGATATTCAAGAATGGCCGAGACTGAATTTCAAAGGCAAGAATTTGACTTGAAAAAGTGGACCTCCCTATATGTCAACATGCATGTTCTTGATTTTGTATTTATTATCACACTACAGTATTTTGTGCATCTGTATAATAATTGCATTATGCCAATGTTAAATAAACACTTTTTTTCCAGTCATGTCAACTATTTCATTACTACACCACCTTGTGATGAACAACCAAATGCAAACTATCGAAGCACAGTGGAAGACCAAAATTACCCGAGTTCTGGAGGGACTTGCATGATTGAGTATAAGTTTGATGGAAGTACAATCTAAAAAGCAGTACACTGCTCACAGGCTATTAGCAACTATCACAATGTTAAAATAACTGTTAAACACACAACAATTATTGGATAAAATTTGATTGTATTGCCTCTGAAATCCACTCTTAAGGTAAATGATGTAGCCATTTTGCAAGACTATCCTTTAATATATGAACTGCATGGGTACATCAGTACGCACACTGATACTCATCACAGATCTTCGCTATTCAATAAAGATGGACAAATTGATTGTTTTTGATGAAGTTTAAGTAGGCCTTTTCTACTGTACATGGTAGATATTTTAACAGAATTAGTGTAAATGTAAAGTATTGTAAACATTATTATTATTATTTCAGCATTGTTAAAATATTGATGCATATCACGTGAATAAAAAGGCAAACTGATCAATTTGCAAGTCTTGGTTCCCCTTTAATTGTTTGCATTGATTTATATAAGGACAGATGATGTTATTCATCAATAGTGATGATGACATTTTTGTGTAATGTTAGACAGTGTTCCAATTTGGTTATCATTTGTGTATGATATTAACATGCTTTTACAATTAATACTGTATTAAATTAAGTGAATTAGTTGAGTGTGATCTGCTGTAACATCACTTAGCAGGGAAACATTTGAGTCTAAAAGTTTAACCAATATTAAGCTACTATCAGTATTTACCATTTACTGTATATGATGTTTCACAGAATATCACCAGTACAACAATTATTACAATTTACAGTCAACCAAGTACATATCGACAGCAATGAAAAGACACTTTATTAACATTGTTTTACTATAGGAACATCATTTATATTGCTTTATACACCTGGATAGAGAGAGATACAAGCCAAGATCTAGTGTCTTGTACAAGGACACATGCTGTGTACATTGCCTGGGTTCTTGGAGAAGACACTTCGCTTGTTTAAATTCCCTAAATAATGTACAGTACTTCTTTTTGATAAGCTGATGTAAAATGTTTAAATATTTTCATTCATATCATGGGCTTTAATTTCAGGACTGGCATCAGTCTGTGTAGATTTGCAGCAAAGCTTATAACACAATCCTAAAAGTATGATTAGTGATAGTAGGATCATAACACTTAACTCAGGCATCTTTTTGGTTTACAGTTCAATATTCGGTTCCAAATATAAACATGGTTGATATCAGTAGAAGTTTCTGGGTGTTCTTTCATTTAACCAACTGCATTTACAACTCTCCTTTTAGGTCTGCCAGGTATTACGGTCACGAACACAAACAAACTGGAGCCTTGGCTAATTGCAAACAGAACTCGGTTTATTTCCAATAAACAACTTCATTACACCATGCACCGGTCAACAAATACACATAGACCATACAATTGCCCACTTTCTGATACCACATGAGCAACAAAAACCACTAAAACTGCATGCTACAGTACTTGGTTTTTTTACACTTGGACATCACGTCCATTCTACCTTACACTGTTTTCTCATTAGCATATCACCGTACCAACCGCTACTGTTTACATTCATGCTCATTTACATATAGGCCTAGCCAGATTTGAGGTAACACTAAGGTATACGAGCTCATGAGGGCGTAACACTCCCCTCTTCCAAAAAAAGTTTGCAATGTAATGAAAACTTTAAACATTAACAAGATAACAGCAACTGACTTTGCCGTAACTAAGAACTGGCTTTGAGTCGCCTAAATGGCAAATGTTACAAGTAATGGTATTAAATACGCATTTTCTGTTCACACCGTTCCCTGTGTTCAAATCTTTTTAAATGTTGCTAGATAGTGTATCTGCAATCACATTATCAACACCTTTAATATGTTTTATTTCTTGGTTATACCTTTAGAGAATCAGACCCTAAGATAAGATAAGATAAACTTTATTGTCCAAATAAAAATGGAAATTCAAGTTCAATTTGGCGTAAAAAGCACTACTCAATTCACAATAAGTTACATTAAGTTACATTAAGATTTACATTGCATTAAAAATAGATGTGTATCCATGCATGTGCGCAGCACATGTATACATACATATACATACACACATATGTATATATGTATACATACATATATACACACATATACACACACACATGAAATTGTATTATCAAAAAGGAATAATAATGAGACCTACATCATTTAGATATGCTAGTTCTTATTGCACTTTGATTAAAAAGTAAGTATATATACACATATCACATACATATAGGCCTACATACACACACATACGCACNNNCATAAAGACTGTGGAGTGGGTGTGTTTCATCTGACAAAATGGCATTTAGTTTATTACGCACATATTGTTCGTATAAAGTTTCAACCGTGATTATATCACAGCCAATGCACCGTTCAGCTGAACGTCTGATCCTTTCAAACTTCCTCTTATTTTCTATGCTGTTTCCGAAAGTGCAAATTAAACAGAAATTGAGCACACTCTGAATAACTGATTTGTAAAATAACAACAGAATAGATTTATCAAGGGAAACACTCCTCAACTTTCTAAGAAAATACAATCTAACTGTTGCTGTATTTGCAACTTTAGTACAATGTGCGTTCCAGGTCAAACAGTCATCAACCGTTACTCCGAGGTAGCAATATTCATGTACCCTATCTACATATTCATTATTAATAACAACCGGATCATGAACACATGGATTTCTACTGAAATCATATATGAGCTCTTTCGTCTTCTTAACATTTAAAATTAAAAAGTGATCCTTACACCATGTAACGAACTTCATAATTTCATTCATATAATCACAGGCATTATTTTCTTTTACGAAACCACAGTATCGTCAGCATATTTAATTATACTCACACTGGGGGACGAGCTTTTGCAGTTGCTTGCATACAAAGTAAATAGAACCGGGGACAGCACGCACCCTTGGGGAGCACCTGTATTAATTATACGTGTACGTGATTTAATGTTATTAACTTTAGTCACTTGCTCTCTATTCCAGAGAAAACTATGAACCCATAAAATAAGTTTAGGATTAATATTCATTTCCATCATTTTATTAACCATGATATGTGGTTGAATTGTGTTAAACGCACTGCTAAAATCTATAAATAATGACTTCACGACTGATTTTGTTTTCTCAAGGTGGTCAACAATACCATGTAGGTAACATAATACCGCATCCTCCACTCCCCGTTTTCTTCGATATGCAAATTGGGTAGGGTCGGGAATCACTCCTTTATCAGATAACAGGTGTTTTAGAATTACCTCTGGTTTTAGAATAACCTCTGGTTTTTGTTTTTCATCTTTAAATTTGCACAAACACAAGGGGGTTGTGATCAGTAAAAACTTCAATTGGGGTGATCGTTGGGCATAAATATATATCAAACTGTTGTAAGGACATAAGGAGAGCTAATGCCTCTTTCTCAATAGTCGAGTAACGGCGTTGTGTCTCATTAAATTTTCTTGAAAAGTAACAAACAGGGTGATCAACCCCACCTTGTTCCTGCATCAACACAGCCCCAATTCCTATGTCACTTGCATTAACAGCAAGCTTGAAGCGTTTTTCAAAGTTTGGCGCCAACAAACGATTTCTGGCATTCTGATGACCAGTAAAATTTTGTACCTTTCTTTTACAGGTCAGTCAAAGGGTTCGCTACTTCCGAAAAGTTTTGGCAAAACTTCCTATAAACCAGCCATGCCCAGAAATCTCATAACACCCCTCTTATTCGTTGGTGTCGCCATTCTTACTATCGCTTCAACTTTGCCTGTGTGGGCTTAACTATTCCTTGGCCTATTTCATGTCCAAGATAAGTTACGTGTGCTTTACAAAAGTCACTTTTACTTAGATTTACTGTAATCTGCATGACAGAACATTTATCAAAGAAAGCAACAATTTTAGCAATATGATCGTTCCAATCACCACTTTCAATAATGATATCATCTATATATGCCCAACACCCAGGTATGGACGACACAACCTCATTCATCATCCTTTGGAAGGTCGCTGGGGCATTCTTTACTCCAAAGGGCATCACTTTATAACGATACAAACCGTCAGGCGTTACAAAAGAACATATATCTTTGGGCCTCTCTGACAGGGGAACCTGCCAGTAGCCTTTTAGCAAGTCAAATTTTGTTATGTACTTAGCAAAACCAATACGGTCAATACAATCATCGATTCGTGGAATCGGAAAACAATCAGTTTTAGTGACAGAGTTCACCTTTCTGAAATCAGTACAAAATCGGAAAGTACCATCTGGCTTGGGAACCAACAAACAAGGGGAGCACCAATTACTATTGCTATGCTCTATAATGTTATTCTCGAACATGTAGTCAATCTCCCTTCTCATTTGCTTTAGTTTTAACGGATTTATCCTGTATGGTGGTAGTTTTACGGGGGTTGCATTTTCCACATCAACATCATGCTCTACAACCCTACATACATTTGGTACATCAGAAAATAAATTATCGAACTCGACAATGAGTGCATGTAATTCAGTTCTTTTCTCTAGAGACAAGTGGTTAAGTTTTGTATCAAGGTTAGCAAGGATCTCAGAGTTTTTAGACTAATTTGAGGTCCTCCGACCTCACCCCCGTGGAAAAGTGTGTGTCACATTCACTGTTATTGGACACCGATGCTACAGAAGCAACTGTCTTCACCGCTGCCCCTTGATTAACTTCACCACTTGTCTCTCGATTGTGATAACGTTTCAACAAATTGACATGGCAGAGTTGTTTACTTTTCCTGCGATCAGGTGTAATTACAACATAGTTAAGGTCATTAACCTTTCTCTCAATTTTATATGGACCATGGTACTTTGCCTGGAGTGGTGACCCTAATATAGGCAAAAGAACAAGAACATCATCGCCAACATTAAACATTCGTGATTTGGCAATTTTGTCATAGTACATTTTCATGCTATCCTGTGCATTTTCTAAGTTGGTTCGTGCCATATCAAGAGCATTAAATCAGCCTCGTCTTAAAGTTTAGTACATAATCTAACATATTGACTGATGTTGCATCACCACCTAACCACTTCTCCTTCAGAGGTTTAAGGGGTCCTCGAACGGTATGACCGTAAACCAAATCGAAGGGGCAAAAGCCAAGGGATTCTTGGACAACCCCAAGAATTGCGAACAGCAAATGAATCCCTTCATCCCAGTCTTGATTATTGTCTATACAGTATTTTCTTAACATCGATTTGAGTGTCTGGTGGAAGCGCTCTAATGCACCCTGCGACTGTGGGTGGTAAGCGCTTGATACGATTTGATGAACGCTCAACATATGCATAAGTTTTAAAAAAACTTTAGAGATGAAATTCGACCCTTGGTCAGACTGAATGTATGCCGGAAAACCCACTAACGTAAAAAATTTAATAAGAGCCTTTAAAATTGAACAAGCAGTTATATTCCTCAAGGGAATGGCTTCTGGAAATCGGGTTGAGGCGCATAATATGGTTAGCAAATACTGATTTCTAGATCTCGTCTTTGGTAAGGGACCGACACAGTCCACAATCACGCGATGAAATGGCTCTTCGAAAGCCGGAATGGGATTGGGGTACCTTGGGAATCGTCTGATTTGGCTTTCCTGACACGTATGGCATGTTTCACAGTACAGTAGAACCTCGTTTTTACGTACCCCAGTTATACGAACCCTCCGTTTTACGTACGCCTCGTATTGACGATGACGTCATCAAAAACCCCGAAAATATTCAAAACAAACGGCCCTTTTCAGAGCAACCATAAGTAAAAAGACTATTACAATAAACTATAACAATAAACAAACCATAATAATGCAACGTATTTTCGAATTATTACACTAGACACACGGTTTTATTTGAACACTTTATTATGACATCGTAAAGTGATGAATAAAAACACTAAACACATGGTTTTATTCGTAGGCCTAGATGCTTGCTTTAGCCTAGCTAGGTAACATCGTTCGTTCATACACACATGTATTGAGTCTTACGTACGTATTAGGTCAAAGGTTACCACAAATTTAACCCAACCTCTATTTTACGAATCCCCCGGTTTACGTACGCCCTCCGGTCCCGTGCCGTACGTAAATTCGAGGTTCTACTGTATTGAACAACATCTTGTCTCATTTTCGGCCAATAAAAATGTTGTCTTATTCTATCAAGGGTTTTATTAATCCCCAAATGACCAGACAACTTGTGGTCATGCGCTAAAAATAATACTCGCCGTCTATAACAAGTCGGAACAACAATCTGGTAAACAACACACCAGTCGTCAGCCGCGGGGACATTGAGTGGCCGCCATTTTCGCATCAACACCCCTGATTTGATAAAGAAACAGGAAGGGACAGTCGCAATTTCATTTTGATCAAGGGCCCCCTCAGAGAGAGATCGAAGACCCTGATCCTCTTCCTGTGCCCGAAAAAATTCCCCTCTATCAAGAGATAAATTTAATGATTCTGAATCATTATTGTCAATGGGTGAACACCTATCCAATTTGGTATCATCAAGAGCCAAAAATGTATTTGATAAATCAATATCAGTCGTATGTGATTCATAGACCGTGTTACAGCACAGGCAGGAAAAATATTAGGAAACTCTTCATTGAGTTGCTCTGTGCTAATTACAGCTTGTGGCATATTGGTAACACGAGGTTCTGGTACTACTTTACTACCAGCTAAATCATTGCCCAATAATAGGGACACACCTCCGACAGGCAGAGAAGGCATTACACCAACCAAACCTGACCCCGTTACCAAAGCAGACTGCAAATTAATTCTGTGGAGTGGGAGACTAGTAGAGCCACATTCTACTCCACTTATAAAGACATTGGCTCCCGTGGACGACTTCTCAGAGAGTGGAAGAATACCAGCTAATAATAGGCTCTGGGATGCACCGGTATCGCGTAGAATTATTACGGGCTGTAAACATGTATCATCTAGCGAAATACCCATCAGTAACAAAAGGTTGATAATGGTCATCAATGACGTCCTTAGAGGTAGCATCAATATGCCCTTCACTATACAATATAGAATTAGGTGGTTTACAATGTTGCAAAGATTCGGTTGCTACTAGGCCAGCTGGTGAAGCAACAGCAGTTTTGTTCTTTAATTTATAGCAATCTGAAATGATATGACCTGATTTCTTATAATATGCACATGACAATTTTGACCTACCGAACCTCGACTTCCTACTATCAGATTGCGTAGTGTGGAAGTTACGTGTAGATGGATGAACATAGGTACTTTCCTTATGATGTTCTTTTGGTTAAGCTGGATCACGTGATTGAACATGATCAGACTTACTTAACTCATGCTTATGAACAAGAAAATATTCATCGGCCAATTTTGTAACCTCGTATACATCTTTAACCTTATGTTCATCCAGATAGGTTCGTACAACATTAGGTACACAACATTTAAATTCTTCAATCAAGATTAATTGTTTAAGAGCATTATAGTTAGACTTAGTATCCTCTGAACACACTACCTATCAAACAAGATTTCTTTTTCACGTAAGAATTCCGCATGGGTTTCCTTATCCAACTTCTTATACTCTCGAAACTTTTGTCGGTATGCTTCGGGTACAAGCTCGTAACCTTTCAGTATCATAGCTTTAACCTTCTTATAATCAGCACTATCATTGACTGAAAGCGTAGAAAATATTTCATGTGCTTTCCCTTTCAACACACTTTGTAGCAAAATTGACCAGTGTTTAGTTGGCCACTTTAGATTTTCAGTACTTTTTCAAACTGTTGGAAATATTTATCGACATCCTTCTCCTGAAACGGTGGAACCAAACGAATAACTCGGCTGGGGTCAAACTGACTGTGCGTGACGGACGTCGATATGCTCTGTAATTCCAACTCCTTCATTTGTACTGCAGCTTTCAATTTATCACGTTTAAGTTTTCCTCGTTCTTGCTCCAGCTTATTAAGTTGAAGTTCGAATTTTCTTATTTCAGGAGATACGTCTGGGAGTACCTCAGGTAAGTAGGTCATAAATATATCTGGAAGCACACTTTCATCCACTAAATGCTCAACAACAAGCCTTTTAATCTCGGCTTTCCTCATCGCCGATCGTACTTCCAAATTATAGTGCTGTGCTACTTTAAAAAGATTACTCATGCGCGTACATCTCCTGCAACTCCATCATGTAGGAAAACAACGAGTCACAATCAAAATGGCAGTCTCAAGCACGAAGCAGTTATGCAGTAACTTGAGGCCGGACGAGCCCCCACTTATGTTACGTCACGAACACAAACAAACTAGAGCCTTGGCTAATTGCAAGAGAACTTGGTTTATTTCCGGCCAATAAACAACTTCACTACACCATGCACCGGTCAACAAATACACATAGACCATGCAATTGCCCACCTTCTGATAGCACATGAGCAACAAAAACCACTAAAACTGCATGCTACAGTACTTGGTTTTTTTACACTTGGACATCACGTCCATTCTACCTTACACTGTTTCCTCATTAGCATATCACCGTACCAACCGCTACTGTTTACATTCATGCTCATTTACATATAGGCCTAGCCAGATTTGAGGTAACACTAAGGTACGAGCTCATGAGGGCGTAACACAGGGTATAATGGTTTCTGTAAATAATAAATTGACAATAATTATTTCTTGATAGCCACATTATACTAATGTCCTTGTAAATTATTAGCACTCTACAGTAATTTTTGAAGAACATCCCATTAGAGTAACTGAACCACAATAATCTGGTAGTGTATTGTGTCTGCTTTCAGTAGGTCATGCGTACTGTACAACATGTGGATACATATATTATTTAAAAAAAACTATCTACAGTAACTAGGAAACAAAGAACAACTTTTGAACAGAAAATTATTTTTTTTAATCTGTGAGATTGAGTTAAAATGTTTGGTTATTAGAATTAACATATTCACAGTACATAGTCAAACAGGCAAAATAAGCTTTTGATATTTAACTTACATTATCATATCCCATGCTGATGAGGTCGCATTGATGACTGGGCTCTGTTAATGAAATAAAGTAGAGCAAAACTGTAAAACAAACCATAATTTAACATTTAGAATTATTACTTAATAAAATAGTACAGTAATTATAATCATCATTTTTCCTCATACAAAATCTATTTATTCCATCAAATGGTTCAGAAAAATTGTTAAATTTTAAATTACAGTTTGAGAATACAAAAGGGGATAACAGAGGGCCACCACTGGTATACACCAGCCTCTTGCACCACTTTTTTAGGGTGGTGTACAATGAGAAATCAAGTGCCTAGGGCTAGTAGGTAGGCCCTCTCTGGCGTCATGCTATTCTCTCTAGGCCCGTGTAAATTTGTTATCTGCTACGCTGTCGTTGGCCCTCTTTCTTGTTAATGTTACAGTAGTGTTATAATCTGATTAGCTAGCCTACCCTAGGCTAGATACCTAGATACTTTAGACGGCCTAGTCCTCATAGTAGTCTGGGACCCGGTGTTCCCTACAGGCTAGCTAGGCCTAACGTAACATATACAGTATACGATCTATCGAGGCCCCTAATTCCTATCGTTATTAATATATTCTGTCTTAAATACACGAAATATACTTATCTTTGATTGTGATAAAATATATGAAGACTGACGACATTATGCAGCTGCTACTGTCGAAAAAAACCCTGTTGTTCTCAGCAACTACTGCATTGAAAACTAAACTCTGCATTGCATCTTAAAACTTCGCGGTACCCCCATGACGAAATTCTTCCCCTTAGAAGAAACGGTCACTGGTGGGTTGGATGATTGATTGCTAACGGCCTTCACAATGAGTAAACAAGACCTTGGTAGTAGGAGAAAATTGGACACAGTTCAGCCAGTATTGCTCCAATCATGGTCAAATTTCAGAAAGTAGACACAATTTCTGAATCTAATGTTATTATTTAAAACATAAAATGTTTTAAACCAAAATCCGACCATAATGAAAAAAGACAGTAGCTGTACGTCTGTGGATTTACTTTACTTTTTTCACGAATTTCGGGAACGTAAAACCGTGACTTGGCGATCGGGAGAATACTAGCCAGAAAGATGCATCAATATTTTATTAGTTCTCAAAAAACAAAGATGGTAATTTTGGTCATTTTTAATACACATATGTATTAATACATTGAAAATGACATGGTGTATTGGTGTTTATGCTGGCCTAAATAAATATAAGAATACGATTCTTTCTAGCCTATTCTATTTATTTTATGATCGTGTGGCGTACAGCAATGTTATACTCACATTCCCGGCTATCCAGGGGCTATTCTGCAGCTTACAGCTGATGTATTTCAATCTAGGCTCAGAGAGTAGTAAATCTCTATGTTATAGGGCCTCCGAATCGAGCGATAAATATTTAGTTGACAGTTAGAATTTAGGAACAGAGAATAACTCGTCATGTATTAAAATCAAATGCTAAATTGATTTTATAACTGATATTCTGTATCTTCGTTGCATACGATCTACAGACGATTACTCGCTCTCACGGCCAGTGCACAACGTCACGAACGAACGAAAAGTCTATATGCTTGAGTCGTGGGCGATTTAGAACCGTCCATTTTGCGGCAGGGTATTCATTTTGTATTATAACTATAAATACACATGCCTAAACATTACCACATGTGTATTAACCGTTATAATAAACATGTTTAAATATTATATTAATATTCAAACACGTGCACTAACCGTTATAATACACATGTTTAAATACTATTATAATAAGCTTCACCGGGCATTCAATGGTTCGGTCTTGGGATGCCAGGGTAGGCGCTTCAGTTCAATCTTATTATTTTTGTTTGTTATGCATCGTAATTTTCCCGATTTTTAGGTGTGAACACAATTTGTATTTTCTTTTTAATTATACTGTGGTATAGACAGAAGAACAATTCCCAGTCAAAAAATACTTGCGGGAAATTCAGTAGTTGCTTCTGTTCGTTACGGACTGCCAATGCACTTTTTGACATCACACCACACCTAAACATGCGCTCCCGATTATAACTTCTGTTGTTGTTAAGAGAGTATTAATTGTTGTAGCCAAGATTGTAGGCTTATTCATTACGTTTGTCATGCCTGACCATTGTAAACGAAATATCTCTAGATCACTAACCTTCCTAGGCCTAACTACAATAAGTAGGCCCTACGCGACCTTCGCAGGCCGCCGGCAGCTGGTAATACATTTTAGGTAAGTAGCGAATCTGTCACCCAACCTGTCACTTGTTACAGGGGGTTGGATGATCCATTACCCGAGTAGGTCGGGTAGCAGGACCGAATTCGCTAAGGGCTGATTTTCGGCATGCCGACTTCGCAAATGCCACCCCCAGTAATGGCGCCGACAATAGAGGGCGACACTCAAAAATGCTCTCATGTATAGGTCTATACTCGCCAACCGGGTGTTGATGGGGAGCTATGAACGAGTATACTCGTCAAAAACAGAGCACCTTTATAACGTTGCTCACTCCACATGGCTTACCTTGAAAATCTACAGCCTCTACGGCGGTAGTTCAGGGAAGATACGCCTACACTATAATGTTAAAATAATTTATGTATGTTGTGTTTCATTGCAGGCAGTGTAAAATTTGGTGGTGCCCTTTATACTTAATAATTGCATTTCCAAAGTAGAAATAATGCAATATAGGTGCAATAATTATATGTGTGTTATACTAATCTAGAAACATTTTCAGTTTCAAAATATATAACTACTCATTATATATAACATACGTATTGTGATTTGTTTCATTTTTGCAAGAAAATTTCCAGCAACTTGTATACTTGTCCATTAGTATTTCCCTCTAATATATTAGACACGCTATTTTGATATGTGACTAGATAAGATTTAAAAAAAAAAACCATGTTTGTACATTTTAACTTGTTCTGGCACACAGGAAGGAACTTGGAAAAAAAGGTATGGCAGTCAGCTTGTTAATTAACTGATTCTTTATTCTTATTCTCACACCTTGTGTGAGAGAATAAGTAAAATAAAACATTGACTATTAAATTAACTATGAAGCTCTTGGTTTTTATATTACATAATGATATAAATACTATTCTGATTTGCCTGTCACATGTATCTTTGATATGTACAGTAAATTCTGGTGTAATTACTCATGGTTTTTCATCACTCTTGCTGATGAAGGGTCGTAGAAATATCCCAGTTGCCAATAAAATAGTGTTTTTTAAAGTCCATTATGGAAGTTCTTTCATTGTTTTTCTATATTTTGTCAGAAAAAATATATATGTGTGTGTATGTATATATGTAATTAGATTTATATGGCACATAACACCGAGGTTTCTATGCACTGATACAACTTAGCATCCACCAATTCCAAAGGATATTTCAATGCTAGGATGACTTTCAGCTGAAAGGTATGAAGCTCTTTCACTCAAAAGAATTTATTAATCCAGAATTTGGCCATAGAGTCATTTCGCAGTGTCAGTTCACCCTCATTGTGGTATCAGTGGCCTATCAATATGGTAGTACTGACCACATTCAAATATAATATGAAGTGCTTTATGGTAATTTACTTGATATATGTTGTTAAAAAAATACAGTGTACACTTAATTAGTGTGATTGCAAGATTAACATTGTCAGCAAAAATTAATGTGTTATGAAGAATAATATGTATCAGTAAAAAATTGGTGGGTAATAAATTGCGGCCACTGATGTATATACAGTATGCCTACAGTAATGTATATGTTGTTTTATTTAATTTCATTTATTTATACCAATTTATAGAGAATTATAAATTATTTATTTTTTCAATTTCATGTTGCCCTTGCCCTATTGATCAAAACAGCATTCAAGATCAATCACACGATGACCATGTTTTGATCTAAAATCTTAATGAAACGTTGTTTTTGAGGAACACCATGTTTTGTCAAAAGTTATGATTCATAACACAATTCGTAACGCAAAGTGGCAACATTCGTTGCCGTGGTGTAAAATCAAAATAAAAAATTTTGAACAACCAGGGCGACCTGAAATAAAATTATAACTTAAACATAACAAGATGAGTGTTTTTTTTATGCTATTGCAATAGGGCCCCTTAAGTCAAACCTAGCCTAAGCCAAAATGACAGACCTCTAGCCCATATTAGGTAGGTCTCTCTAGTGTGCGACGGCTAGGCGTAGAACAAAGGTCAACGGACGACTGCTAGGCCTATTAGTAGTACGGCTACAAAAATCAATCTAGCAGCTTAACATAAAAAGGAAAATCATAATTATTAGTCATTATTTTTCTGTAAAATAAGTATTAATTTCAAAGCGGGAGTTAAATCATGGTAGGCCTAGAACTGTTACCTTGACTGTATAGTTATGGGCGAATAAATTTGTTCCTGATCGCACATGAAGATCTGCACAACGTAATGCGCTTTATTGACCACGGTGTAACTAATGTTAAATATGGGTTAGTTGTTGGTGCTTTTTAATGCGTAGTATGCACAGTTCCATAACACAGTTCCTTTTAGTACACTGCAAACTTTTATTCACACAAACTGTACGTTACGTGGTTACAATCAGCTAAACGCCAGGTTTCAGATGTTAGAGAACCCTTTTTGAGTGGAGTCAGCTCAGCTCTGTACTTTTCTTCTGTGTACTCCTAACTACTAAATTGAATCTAACTACTGACTCAGTGATATGGGGGTGTTTGCCTATTTTACTTCAGGTAATGGGGGTTTGTCTCAAGTTATAAGTCACCTCATACTTATAGAGTTTCTGATTGGATCATAGAGAAATTCTTTCTCTATGATTTAGTAACTTGTTTACCAAAAAACTGCTAATTAAGATGTATCACAAACTTCAGAGCTTAGGCTCAAAACTGACAATCATACTGTAGCCTAGATTCATAATGTGAGAAAGGCCAAGTCCAACTGACTAGGGTAAGTTATACAATGTCCAGTTATATTATTAGATTATCTGTATACTCAAGTTGACCATTACAACTGTCAAACCAATTTAAGGCATTTATCAGGTGAAGGGTATCGATTCCAATGGTTATGCAAGTTAATACCATTGAACCTTAATACTACATTACATTCCTTTCAATTATTTTTTTTCTTTTTTTTTTAACATCATAACATAAAGGTAAAATGTACTACAGTGTGTAGTAGGCATAAAGCATATATATATATATATATATATATATATATATATATATAACAATTCATTTAAAAAAAATTAAATCGTTAAACATAAGAAATCATAGCATATAATACAAGTGGTGCAAGATGAATACGTGTCAATTTCCATCATTTACTCATATTTACTCTCTCTTTCTCTCCATTCTTTTTTCTTAAAAAATACAAATGAATAACATTTTTGATTTTCGAGGCTAATCAATCTAATATGGTTTTTTGCATGTGTCTTAGTCATCGATTTAACATTAGATTGTGTTTAAACGTCTAGGCTTGCCATATCCGACGTAATGTAACTTTATGAGAAGGAACTTAAATTAACTGTTATTTAACTTAACATTATTTACTTTACTTATTTCCTAAAAAATCAATTGCTTCTATTACACGTAGACTTGAATTCATCTAGTCGTGTTTACTAGCAATACACATATGCACTTTAACTCGTTATCGTTTAATATCATCACGTATTTCATATAAATCATTTATTAGTATACCTTTATCATACATTTATCCTAAGCATTTCATGACAAGTAAAATTATCTAAATTTGGATTATTTGTACCCATGTATTTATATTCAGTATTCATTTAAACTGACGCGTTTAAAGCTTAAATGATAATTGATATAAATAAATTAATTTAATAATTTTATTAATTTACTGGCCAGAAGTTTTTTTTAATTATAAAATGTTTAATTGATATGACTTGGACGTGTAAAGAGGAAGAAATTCTTCGATTATAATATGTGATGATAACCATTCACTTACTAATTGCACCACTCGTAAACGCACTTCAAAATTCGAGAACGTTGAATTTTATTTACTTATTCCCAAATTATACCTGGGTGGAGTTCTGACAAGTTCCTGCTTTTAGATTTCAAAAAAGTACATTTTATGGCACACCAAAATATATTACCGCTGGTATTTTTAAGTTTTATAATGTAGTGGTGTTTATTAATTATTTGATTTTTTACGTTTCTTGGGTATTGAAATAAATTACCGTTTCGACATCGTTATTCTCGACCGATGGCCAGGACCTATGGCCGGCGCAGTATAAACCATACCTGGGTGGAGTTAACACTAGCAATTTTAATAACCTAGGAATAACCTAGGAAAAAAATGTCGTTTTTTGGTATAGGTGTCCAGGGAGTAGTTTCCCGGCAACTATTGTAACTACTTTGGTGTTACATGGTTACATGTCTCATACATTTAACAGTAACAAACGTGTGCTGTGTGTAGGGCCAGTCATTGATAGCATACATGGTAACTTCCTGTGAGTTACATTGTCTCTAAACAAGTAACTGTATGCGTATCCGGTGTGAAAACACATTACAAAAACAATTGATTTATATAAAAAATGTTTAGATTTTATTTTAAAATGATTGGAGACTAATAAGAAGCTTATCACGAACATGTACTGTAGGTTAAAAGTATCTGCAGTAGTAATAAACATCTGCAGCGGCAGATTCAGCCAGTTAAGGGGAGGGCGAATGCATGTACTAAGCAGGCAAGAGTCTTGGTGCAGAAGCTATCGGGGTGTAAGGATCTTTCTTGAAGCTCTTGCACTTTCGTTAATTTGATGTATTTTATAATTTTTTTTTTTTTTATTAGAATGGCAATATTCCATAATATTTACATTTTTTTAACAAAAGAATAGAGGGGACGTACACCATTCTAAATCTTCCACTAAATCTGTAACATTAAGTGAACATTTAAATGAATACCAAACTAATACCAATCACATTAATTAGTGCATGTAATTTCTTCATTGAAAAATTATGCCACAAATCAGAATAGAGCGACTGTGCCAATTACAAGAACGATATTCGTTTGTGTATGTAGTTTGTAAAATGTGTAAATCATTCTATAATGTAATTACTAAGGATTTGTGTTATATTTTTTTTTATAATAAATCATATTGAAGTTCAGTAAAGTTGAAATGCCTGTTGTGTCATGGCCAATATTGCTAAGATGTGTCTAAGAGACAGTATATATATATATATAAATTTATTATAACAATTAATTTGTATTATAATTAATTGTGTTGGGGCTCCTTTTCTTTTATTATAAATAGTGGACCTCTTTTTATTGTGACTAGCAAACTTCTTTTTCTATGACTAGCCGCATCTTTTATCTATTATGACAAGCGAACCTTTTTTTTTATATTATGAATAGCAAACCTTTTTTTTATATTAAAAACAACGAACCTCTTTTTTTAAAAATTATGAATAGCGAACCTCTTTTTTTAAAATTATGAATAGCGAACCTCTTTTCTTATTATGAATAGCGAGCCTTATGACTAACGGTCCTATTTTCTATTATAAATAACGAACTCTTTTCTTGATTATGACTAATGAACCCTTTATTATGACTAGCGAACTTGCACTTTCGTTAATTTGATGTATTTTATAATTATTTTTTTTTGTATTAGCATGGCAATATTCCATAATATTTACATTTTTTTTACAAAAGAATAGAGGGGACGTACACCATTCTAAATCTGCCACGGAATCTGTAACATTAAGTGAACATATAAATGAATACCAAGTTAATACCAATCACGTAAATTAGTGCATGTAATTTCTTCATTGAAAGATTATGCCACAAATTAGAATAGAACGACTGTGCCAATTACAAGAACGATATTCGTTTGTGTATGTAGTCAATATTTACTTCAAAACAATGGACAAATAATTTTCTAATGAGAAACAGACACTAATTACAAACCTATTGGGCTTGCAGGACTTCGGTCACTGTACAACAGTCGGCAGAGTCTTCTCAGTCCTAGTTTATCTAACGTATGTTTGAAATCATCTAGTAACTTATCATCATCTGCCAGTATGAGATTATTTTCCAAGTCCATTATAAGTGACCACTTGTCACTGTATTGGCCAGGAAGCTCATAACGCTGTGCAATCAACCTGATGTCATGGTCGATGAGTTGCAGTCCAAAGGTCATCACAGACTGCCTGAACTTAGAGAAATGAGTGATCTTGATATTATCAAGGCGTGGACAGTTAGGGATGTGTTTCTGCAAATGGAGTACACTGGTGAGGTTAATGGTCTCCAACAGAATACTTATATCATCTGCCTTTAGTATGGCAGTGTCCCTCAGAGCATTAAACAGCTCAGTTGCCTCTGCTGCCTTATGTACAGTATTTGCATTCTTAATTTCATCTTTGAGGGCCACTTTCCATATGTTAAGATCTGTACCGATGCTCTGTGAAACTGTTAGAAGCACCCTAGGAAATACTGACTCATCTACTGCAAAACCTGCAATTATCATAACATCAATTTTGTTAATCACTTTTATTTGTTATACTTTGTATTATACAGTAAGTTTTAACACTGTGCCATTGCCAACATGGCTGTTTCCCCCCCACTCCTGGTCTTTTGTCAACCAGACAGTTGTTAAATGTAGGTGGTCGTTGTTCTATTAACAGAAAACCTTTTTAAAGTATGAAAATAATGTCGCACGTGTTGGATCAAAATCTTTGCCGGGCCATAGTTGGCAAGCAGGCTGAATACCAGAGACCTTGGCTTTTATGAATTGTTTCATGTCTAATGATTGCTACATAAATGTTCATATTATTATTCATATATTTTTTTTAGCTGCATTTAATTGCTGTTGATGTTTTAATCCGATTCGCTGATACTGATTCCATTAAGTATTTCAAGTTTTTTTTTTGTTTATAACTTATAAATACAATCACAATATTTAATTATAATCTCTGTTCAACTAGCTTAACACAAAAGCATTAAATTACTTTTAAATATTCAAGAAAAAAATAACACTAACAGATTCAAACAAAAAATCATGTAAGAAACAATAATAGTAGAAATACATCACGGAGGCAAACAACTTAAGTGGTGTTGGTGGGCCTAGATGTGTATAAGAGCCATCATCACCCCTATTTCTAGACTTCTAGATACGCTGCTGGGTGGGCACTAAATAGTGTAGGGTGAAAACCAGGTGGCAATAGGCACTGGACAAGATGACAAAAAACTGAGTTCCAAATGGTGTAAGACAGCAAAGAACAAACCAGATACCACCAATAGCCAATAGGCTAAGTGGCAATAGGTATAGTAGAATGTTGTGTAGCAATATTGGCCATGACACAACAGGCATTTCAACTTTACTGAACTTCAATATGATTTATTATAAAAAAAAATATAACACAAATCCTTAGTAATTACATTATAGAATGATTTACACATTTTACAAATATACCATTATAGCAATAACAAATAAATGTTTGAAAGAAAAATGTATTTAAACAAATAATTATGTAATAATCCCTACCTAGAGTTGACACTTGAGCGGCTTTCTTGAAGTCTTCTTTTTGGGCTTTAGGAAAGAAAAGGAACAGGTTCGCTAATTATAATAGAATAACAGGTTCGCTAGTCATAATAAAGGGTTCATTAGTCATAATCAAGAAAAGAGTTCGTTATTTATAATAGAAAATATGACCGTTAGTCATAAGGCTCACTATTCATAATAGGAAAAGAGGTTCGCTATTCATAATTTTAAAAAAAAAGAGGTTTGCTAGTCACAATAAAAAGAGGTCCGCTATTTATAATAAAAGAAAAGGAGCCCCAACACAATTATTTGTAATACAAAATAATTGTTATAATAAATTTATATATATATATATATATATATATATATATAATTTATTATAACAACGGCTTTAGGAAAGAAAAGGAACATTATATTTTTCATTTGTATCAACTTTTTTTTACTTTCTCCAACAAATTTATTATACCAACAAAGCTCATATTATCATTACGAAAATATCAACATTAAGCATCAAATTACCGTTATTGCATAGGTTTGATAAAAACCCCCAGCAGAAAGCCATATAAAATTTGGCAAAATTTGTCATCTTTCGCACTGATGATGAGAATCGTTTTCTCGAAACATGTTTGCTATACGATCGGGCTCAATGAGTCCGCGATCACGATTAAAGTCTATTACTTGCTTTATAAAGTGGCTTGTGGTGTTTTTACTTATACGGAATTTTGGTGGCATAATTCAGATTATTTATATTACATATATTACAGCAATATGATATCATTATAAATATACAAGAAAAATTACACAATACTAATGTGGACCCTGGGAATAAAAATACACAAATGCTCGTCAATGAACTAATCACCAAAAGAAGACTACGCTAATATGGCCATGTAAAAACGAAAGAAAACTACATGAAAGAAACTACATGAAACCCACATAGTGTACTTGGATCCCTTGGAAATAGAAGCCGACAAAGAGAAGACCAGTTAAATGCTGGGAAGATTTTGTGAAGTTAGACTGCTAAACCAGAGGGCTCATGTTTCATGTCAAATGTATGCAGGGAGTGTCAAGGTAGAAGAATGTGGCTACACATGAATCAGAAGCCATCAAACACTCAGTAGCTGGAGTGAACACTTGGCCAAATTATGTACTCAAATTGTTTGGAAAGTTTTTTTATCTAATCCCACCCTCATCGGGGTCCACTCGCAAGTCATAAGGTTCGCTATTTATAAGGTCCATTGTTCATAAGGTCCGCTAGTTATAAGTACAATTGTTTATAAGTTTCACTATTCATATTTTTTTTAAAGTTCACTATTCATAAAGCTTATTATTTATAAGGTTCGCTAATTATAATAGAATAACAGGTTCGCTAGTCATAATAAAAGGTTCATTAGTCATAATCAAGAAAAGAGTTCGTTATTTATAATAGAAAATAGGACCGTCAGTCATAAGGTTCGCTATTCATAATAAGAAAAGAGGTTCGCTATTCATAATTTTAAAAAAAGAGGTTCGCTATTCATAATTTTTAAAAAAAGAGGTTCGTTGTTTTTAATATAAAAAAAAGGTTTGCTATTCATAATATAAAAAAAAAGGTTCGCTTGTCATAATAGATAAAAGATGCGGCTAGTCATAGAAAAAGAAGTTTGCTAGTCACAATAAAAAGAGGTCCACTATTTATAATAAAAGAAAAGGAGCCCCAACACAATTAATTATAATACAAATTAATTGTTA